>NC_055661.1:30037900-30040400 GCF_017976325.1 Chelmon rostratus
GGGTATTTTGAGGCATGTCGTGTTATTTTATTATTAAACATCATTAATCACGTTTCAGCTCCCTGTGTTTGAGGTGTGAAGCTGCAGGAGGACAGTGTGAGAACTTCATGCCCGGCCTGCTCCTCATCAGCAGGAGGTCACTGACTCACACACACACACACACACACATACACACTCTCTCTGACCTGCTCTGAACCTCTTCAGTCACACCTCAGGTGTCTGAATCGACAGACCGACTGAAGACCTTCTCACACTGAGCGTCCTGGTGGCCCTGAGGCTCAGACCACATGATCAAACCCTCGCTGGGTGGGAAACATGTTTCAGACGCTCCAGGTGTGTGTGTCCTCCCTGTCCATGCTGAGACCTGAGTCTGCGTCCTGAGACCATGCAGACCTCATGCAGACCTCAGACCAGAGTCCACACAGTTTCCACAGACATCTGAGAGAGAAACAGACAGAATCTGTTCTTCTGCTTGTGTGATGTGTTTACAGTCCTGAACATTTCAGCAGGACGTCAGTGTCAAACCAGCAGCTGCAGCATCTGAAAGTCCCATTAACAGGAGGACGTCCCATGATGCACTGCAGCTCTGACTGGGAGAGGCCATGCACCAGTCAGATTCACACCTCTGCAACACACACACACACACAGTGACACACACACACACACAGTGACACACACACACACACACATACACACACACACACACACAGTGACACACACACACACACAGTGACACACACACACACACACACATACACACACACACACACACACAGTGACACACACACACACACAGTGACACACACACACACACACATACACACACACACACACACACAGTGACACACACACACACACACACATACACACACACACACACACACAGTGACACACACACACACACAGTGACACACACACACATACACACACACACACACACACACACAGTGACACACACAAACACAGACACACACACACACACAGTGACACACACACACACACACAGTGACACACACACACACACACATACACACACACACACACACAGAGGACTGCAGACATGATGGATCTCATTAAACTTGTTTCATTTGCAGAAACAGTTTTTGTTTCTTTGTTTCTCTTCAGTCCATCTGAGTCTCAGCTGCTCAGGTGTTAAAATCCCCCCCCCGACTCCCCCCAGAGGGGAGACGACCTGACCTCCCCCCAATAAAACTGCCTGGGAAAAAGTCACCAGCCAGCGGCCACAAGAACCAAAGAGAGATTTTCTGACACATTTTATTATTATAAAATAAATACAGAAAAATCAAATTCAAGTAGAAAATGAAGCAGTCATCAAATTAAACAAATAATAAAATCAAATCAATAAATGAAAAATATATTAAAATTAAAACAAAATTAAGTCTTTTAAGTAAATTAAAAGTTTTTTTCTCAAATTAAAGTGAAATAAAATAAATGCAAAAAATTAAGTGAAAACAAAATAAAACTCTAAAATTCAGTTGAAACAATGATTAAAAGTCTTTTGTGTCTTCAAATAAAGTGAAATGAAACAAATTAATGCTGAAACAAAAAGGAAGCAAAGTAATATGTTAACAAAATCTTATCTTATCTTATCTTATCTTAATAAAAAGGAACAACAAAAACTTTGCGCTCAGCCTCAATGTTTCAGTTATTAACCTGAAGAGAGAACCTCAAACGAAGAACCTTCAACGTTCAGTGAAAACTTGAAATAATGATCCTGATTGCTTCGTAGTTTTTCTCACAGTTTGAACTCTTCGGCCTCTCTAACCTGCTCTGCACTCCTCCTTCTTCATCACGTGTTCCTCTTCTCCTTCCTGATGAACGTGTGTTCTACGCTGTGACTCGCAGCAGCTCCTCCTCAATACACACTCAGCTGATGAACGTCAGACGCTCGTTAGCAGGTCCTCGTTATCTCATCCTGTTAGCAACACTCGGCTGGACGGGTCACATACACATCTCTTCTTTAACTTCTCAGATAGACAGAGGAGCTCAGATCCTTTACTTCAGTCAAAGTACAAACGTATCATCAGTTCAATTTACTGAAAGTAGTAAAAGTACTTTTTCTGCAGCCGACCTGACGGACACGTTGTTGTATAAATGTGACGAGTGTTGAGTTCACTGTCTGAGAGTTCAGTGGTTGTTTCCAGCTGCAGTTTTTCTTCGGCTCTGTTCTCTCTGCCTGCTGCCGATTGGACCCAGTGTGACCGAGTGCGGCCGAGCGGGTCTAATCAGACCTCCCACAATGCACCTCTGCAGCAGTTCACCACTGCTGTGGAGACGCAGAAGAGCGTCCAGACGTCTTTCAGTCCACATTCTTCCAACAGGAAGGAACTGCTGCTTCCATGTCTGTGATTAAATCCTTTTTCTTATCGTAGAAAAATCTTTTTATGTGCTCAGGCGTGTTTTTATATTTCTCATTTTGTTTTTTATTGATTGGTTTTATTGGAACTTATTTGATGTTTGAAATCACGTTTCGCTTTTG
>NC_055661.1:30050400-30155400 GCF_017976325.1 Chelmon rostratus
CACATGCACAGACACACACACACATATACATACACACATACACATACATACATACACATACATACATACACACACACACACATACATACACACACACACACATACATACACATACATATATACACACACACACAGCACACACACACACACACATACACACACACACATGCACAGACACACACACACATACACACACGCATGCATGCATACACACGCACATACACGCACGCACACACACACACATGCACACACACACATACATACATACATACATATACACACACGCACGCACACACACACACACACACACATGCACACACACACATACATACATACATACATATACACACATGCACGCACGTAAAACACCTCCAACAATTTGCACCAATTTCTGTTGAAGAAAATGTCAATTTAAAAAATCAAAAATATCATTTAATGAGTTGTTGCTAACTCTAATGATCATGATTGTAACGATGATGATAAACTTTGTCTACAGGAGCTCAATTAACAATTAATCATATTTACAAGAAAACAAGAAAACAAGAAAACAAGGCTGAACGTCTGAAATGAAAGTAAACGCTGCCTCGCTGCCTTGCTGACGAGTAACTTCCTGCAGTAATCTGATTTCTTTAAACCTTCTTTCTCGAACGTGTGGCAGAGACTTTCTGATACGTCTTGTCTGCCTGGACCGTCCTCTGATCTGCAGTGACCTCCTGTCTGTCTCTGTGTGTCTGTGATTACCTGAGTGGACACAGGTGAGTCTGAGCAGAGCCTCTGCAGCTGCAGCTCCTGCTCAGTCTGCTCACTTTATTTGGACTCCAAATGTCCTCCAGTGGACACAAGAGGCAGCGATATCGAGACAAACGGCACCATATGAGACAACGTGTCCTTTAGATTTATTACTTTCATATGATGCACCAACGTGGAGGCTGAAACTTGTGGATGAATGAAGTGAAATCATGAGAAATCTGCACAAATCCATGATGGAATGTAGAATAAAATGCGACACAGTTTGCTTTATACGAGCGTGCTGCTTTGGGGATTCAATTAAAACTTATCGTGGAACACTGTCGTTAGCTTCACCTCACAGATAATTCACTGATGAGCATCAAGAGTAACGAGCATAAAATGAGTTCTTAACTTTATTTACTGTCTCGTGTCGTCTGCATGTCGTTCTGTGGAATCTATAAAACATTAAAGTATTTTAAACCTTTTTTTAATTGAATGTTTATATTCATACAAGCACTTAAAACATGTGATTCTATAGAAGCGTCATGTTAAAATAAAAAGTATAAAAGTGTAAATAAAAAGCGTTTTTTCTTCACATGCAAATGTCAAACTGACCCCAGCAGGCTCCCGTACTCTCACATCCTGCCTCATTAAAGACCTCCAGTTACTGTTGGAGCCTCAGGCAGGCCTCCATCCCTCCATCCCTTCATTCCCCCCTCTGTGTGTCCTCTCTGTCCAGCAGGTTCGTCCTGATCCTCAACTCGTCCTGCAGGTCTCAGATCAGTCTGAACACCTCTGGAGCCCCACCTCCCTCCTCCATCACAACCTGAAACTCAGTTCAGTCGTGCTGGATTTACTTTGTCATATTTGATCATCTCACTCAGAATCACTGTGCAGCATGGTCCCAACACACACACACACACACACGCACACACACACACGCACGCACACACGCACACACACGCACACACACGCACACACGCACGCACACACGCACACACACGCACACACACACACGCACGCACACACACACACACACATACACGCTGTTTGAAGGTATGCAGTGCTGTGATGTCTTTCCTTCATGAATGTGTTCTTCACTGCACTGTGGTCTGGTCTGGCTTGGTTCGGTCTGGTTTGGTTTGGTCTGGCTTGGTTCGGTCTGGTTTGGTTGGGTCTGGTTGACCAGCTTCAGGAAAGTTAGTGAGTAAGACTCAACTGACTGTCAGATCCTTTCAGACGATGTTTGACCTTCTTCTTCAGGGCGTCGCTGCAGGAAACTCAAAGCAAACAAAAGTCCAGAATCCCGTTTAATCCTGGAGACATTTACCGAGTAACAGAAACACACACACCTGTGTTTATCTCACCTGAAAGACACACACACACACACACATGCACACGCACACACACACACATGCACACGCACACACACACAAAAAGTTAAATAATTACTCATAACGCAAACACTACTGCAAACACTACTGCAAACACTACTGCAAACACTACTGCATATACTACTGCATTTACTACTGCAAATACAACTGCATATACTACTGCAAATGCCACTGCATGTACCACTGCAAATACTACTGCACATACTACTGCATATACTACTGCACATACTACTGCAAATACTACTGCAAATACTACCGCAAATACTACTGCATATACTACTGCACAAACTACTGCATATACTACTGCACATACTACTGCATATACTACTGCAAATACTACTGCATATACTACTGCATATACTACTGCACATACTACTGCATATACTACTGCACATACTACTGCATATACTACTGCATATACTACTGCATATACTACTGCAAATACTACTGCATATACTACTGCAAATACTACTGCACATACTACTGCACATACTACTGCAAATACTACTGCATATACTACTGCATATACTTGTCCTCTCAGCATTAATGAGTGAGAGTTTCCCAGCAGCAGCCCGTCAGTCTGATGTTCACACAACAAACACACAGCAACACTGTGTGTGTGTGTGGGAGCCGGCAGGCTGCCCAGTATCACATGACAGGGTTGGGGGGGGCTGTGAGAAAGAAGGAAGGGAGCGCCAGAGTGAGAGAGAGAGACTGAGAGAGACAGAAGGGGGGGCGGGGGCGGGGGGCGCTGGGAACACAGTGGGGAGTGTCCCTCCATCATAAATAATAATGTGTGTGATCCGTTAAACACAGAGACTGAAACTCACAACAAAAACTAAAACCACAAACATAAAAACACATGAGACCAGATTCGATTCACCACCAGATCCTCATCCTGAACCTAGAACTGAGACCAGGTCCACTTCAATCTGAAGTTCAAACATCTGACCTTCACGTTTAGGAGCTGCTGTTTCATTTCTTTAATAAATCATATTTGATGTGCAACAGGACATGTGATGGTACAAACGATACAAACGGATGTTCAGATGGGGATAAAAGAAAATGTATGTATGTGCACAAACACGTATGTGTATGTATGTAATATAATAAGACCCCCCTGCAGGGGTTTGGTGCAGCCAGGAGGAGGCCAGCTCTGTGAGGCTGTACTCAGGCACAGCTTAGCGTTAAGTGCTAGCATCAGCATGCTAACACGCTCAAAATGACAACACTAACATGCTGCTGATGTCAGCATTTTAGCTTAGCATTTTAGTATGCCAACATTAGCCAATTAGCATTAAACACAAAGTGAAGCTGATGGGAGTGTCTTCAGTTGTGCAGATATTTGATCATGACCCAAAGTGTTGGACACAGTAATGCTGACCTGATGGTGGATCAATAACGTCAGTCCAGTTCATCCTGAGGGGGGCACGAAGGTCTGAACCACAGCTCAGTACAATCCATCCAACAGATGCCGACATGTTTCAGTCTGGACCAAAGAAAAAATCTAACTTTGGTTTCAGGTCCAGGCTCTGGAGGATCAGTTCCAGCAGCACTTTCCCAGACAGTCAGTGGGTCAGGACTCCAGACCGGGTCTCCTCCCCGCTCCATCCAGTCTGTACAGAGAGACGTCCTGCCCTCAGTACAGTTCACCACACACCACCAGTCTGACCCCAGGGCAGAGTTCCTGTGGCGCTGTGTGTGTGTGTGTGTGTGAAATGCAAAGCCTCAGATGGCAGCAGCAGCGGTGGCGGTGATGGTGGCGGTGATGGTGGTGGCGGCGGCGGCGGCGGTCTGCTTTGATAACCTGAGCTTCAGAGTTTCAGTCTGAACTGAACATTTTCTTTCACTGGGACAGAAAACAGTCTGAACTCTTCATCTTTCACAGAACAGTCAGAGATTCAGGGACGGCTGGAAGGTCTGAGTCTGCAGACGGTGTCAGAGAGTGAGGGAGGATGATGAGGATGATGAGGATGAATCAATAAGATGCTGAAGGTTGAGGCTGCTGTTAGCATCCATTAGCATTGATCTCTGTGTCCCAGGTAGAGATCAATAGGAGCTGAGTAAACAGCAACACGACACCTTCAGCCAGTGGTGGAATGTAACTGATTACATTTACTCAAATACTACCCTTAAGTACAGTTTTGAAGTACTTCTACTTTAAATGTTTTGCATTTATACTACTTTTACTTCACCACATTTAATATTAGTGACTAGTTACTCTGCAGATTCAGACTGTTAAAACAAAATACGACCACCTAATAAAACACGATGTATTACTTTAAGTTACTCACAGTACATGAGGTCATCAAACTGAGCTCCACCTTCAGCAGGTGAACACGTGAACGCACCAATAACTGTGAGCCAGGAACAAAGTACAGGTTCAGATTTTAAATCTGACGTTTGTACTTCAGTCAAGTTTTGAATGCAGGAACAAAGCTGAAGTAAATGGTGCCAGTGCTGCAGGTGGTTATTGATCGGTGATCGATTCCTCCCGTGTGAACCTGCCGAGCAGTGACTCAGCAGACGTGTGAACGACGACTCAGCGAATTTCACCTTGTTTCCTCTAAACACTGAAACCTGTTTGTTGTCAGCCTCAGTTGTTTCTTCAGCTCAGGAGCTTTAAGTTCCACAAACAGATCACAGATTCCCAAACCTCAGACAGAGCTCACCTGAACAGCTGAGTCAGCTGAGGCGTACCTGCACTCCAGGTAAAGTTTTCTGTCATCGTGTTTCTGCTTTAATGTTGTACCTTAATGTTTCTGTTCCTTTAACCTCATTAAACCTGATTCGTCCGAAGGTCCAACCATCAGTTTGTTTGTGTGTTTACATGTGATGTCATCAGGTTGTTGCGCCAACATGACAGAGGCAGGTGGGCGGGACATGGGGTTGATTGGCAGCTCTGACAGAGATCAGCTGATTCAGTGTTTGTTTGTTAGTGAAGCGAAGTGAAAAACGTCCCGGTCGAGTCGCTCACACTGCTGAGCTGCTCGTTAAACTGTTGTTAAGCTACGGCGAGAAAAAAAGCACACCGGGAGGCTGAGAGGCTTTTAATGTGAAAGTCCTGCACTCACACTCATTTACTTTTCATATTTCTCTTTCTAATATTTGAACAGGTGTTTTATGTGTTGAAATCAAAGGCAGTGGACATGCTGCAGGGACAAACAGAAACTCTTCTGCTTCTTTTACTGATGTCAACAACGATCACACGTTGACTTCAGGATACGTAATATTTCCAGTTTTAATGTCTGAATTGTTTGGTGTGTTTGTTGTCCGATCAGAGTGAGTCAACACTTATTGATCGTGACATTTGACAGTCGGTAGAGTCAGCAGAGTCAGTGTCACATGTGAAATGCGTAAATAGAAATGACTCATGTGTTTTTACTGTTTTCTAACGAGGCCTGAGCTGAAAGTGACATCATGTGATCATCCTGCTCGCTCTCTCTGCCTCGCACGCCCGCCCTCTAACTCCATCCTCAGCCTCCTCCTCTGATTGGTCCTCTGAGCCCAGATCACTGTTTGACTCATCCAATCCCGTGGCTGTATGAGGGAGGTGATGTCATCAGCTACTGAGTCACCAGTCACATGACATCAGCCTCGCTCCCTCACTCTCTCTCCATGTTTCCCACAGATCCTCAACGCTTCCCGAAAGCACATCAGCTGACTGTGTGTGTGTGTGTGTGTGTGTGTGTGTGATGTCATACAGCTCATCTCCTCGGCTGATGTCAGATTACATTTTTGAGTGATGACCTCATCCTGCAAAAAGATACAACCTGGCAACAGTGTGTGTTATCTGATGCTTACATATGCATGAATATAAATGTGTGTGTGTGTGTGTGGGTGTGTGAGTGTGTGTGTTATTTCTGCAGCAGGATCATCGTCCCTGCACCATTCCCACATCTGTTGAACACACACATATATACAGTTCATGTATATGTGTGTAGGTGTTATACAAGGTGCTATAATACAATCTAAATTGATTGTTGTTAAATTAATCAATTATTTGATTATTGTTTGTGATCTTGCATTTCATCCCAGAAATGATGGACGTGGCTGCAGAAATAACATCCAGGTTGTGACGAAGTACAGTGATCCTGCAGGTAGAACACAGATCCAACCATCAGTGCCGTATTTCTTTAAGAACAGGACCAATCAGAGGAGTGTTTGTGAATGTGACGACCAATCACAGCTGAGTGATTTTCAACCTTCGTCTTCTCAGGCCACGTCTTCAGCTGCAAACCTAAAAACTAAAACTCAACCAGCCGTGAGCAGATACTGACGCACACAGGTACAGGTGAGTGTGGCAGTAAATACAAATCAATAAAAGGTCTTAGCTCTTAAACATTTGTCAGACTGTTTTGCAAAATAGCATAAAAGTTCACAAAATGCATCACTTGTTTCCTATAAACTGCTGTAATTAACACTGAATCTGTGTGTGTGTGTGAGTGTGTGTGTGTGTGTGTGTGTGTGTGTGTGTGTGCACTGTCCACTAATCAGCACAAAATAAGCCTCAACAGAAGCTGTTTTTCCTTATATGGACAGAGAGTCACTGGAAAATAAAGGCAGCAGTCACGATGCTGAGGTGTGTGTGTGTGTGTGTGTGTGTGTGTGTGTGTGTGTGTGTGCAGAGGAGGGGGGGATTCCCTGGAAAACAATAGCAGCTTTTGCTTCATGTTGCAGTGTATTTGAGCCAAATATAAATGTCAGCAGTGAGTCAGTGAGCAGCCTGGAATAAAAACAGCCAGAGAGGAAAACAAGCGCACCCTGGGTGGAGGAAGGGGGGCGGGGTTCCCGTTAACCGGGGTCGGGGGGCACTCGTGACCTACAGGCTGATCTCAGAGGGCCGCGGGTCGACGTCATCGGTCAGGAAACTGTGAGAGGAGGCCGGCGCTGCGTTCAGGTTCCCGCGGGAAGCGGAGATGTTTCTCGTGCGAGGAAGCACCACCCGGCTCAGCTTTCAGATGGTAAACAGACGTGTGTTTGGTGCTGCGGGCGCGGTGACGTACTCAGACTTCTCTCACAGCAACAGCAAGTGAAAACCTGCCCTTCAGTGTGCTGAACAACACTGGATCCACTTCAGACTATTACAAAACATGTGGGGTTACATCAGGACTCACCTGGATGATGTAACGGCCTACAGGTTTAACGTTTCTCATTGAAGTAAAAGTACAGAAGTACTCTAATCAAAATGTACTTCGGGTATAATATTTGACTGTGTTTTACAGCAGCAGTGGAGCTCGTTTTAACTACAGACAGTGAAGTCCAGCAGTTTGGTCCAGTGGTTCCCAACCTGGGGGTCAGGTCCCTGTGAAGGGTCGCCACATACTTCAGAGGGGTCATCAGAGGAAGGAGGAAACTCTCTGATGCACCGATCGTTATTTCTGTTCTGATTCTGACTTAATATGAATATTTTAGACTTTAACCTTTATTTCACGTCCGAGCTGAAACACATCCAGAGACTCGTCCAGTTTCAGACAAACGTTTTCACGTCTTCACATTCTCTTCTGTTCAGAGTCAGAGAGACGATCACACCGGCACGCTGTTGGTTTACACCGTGGCTGCAGTGACCGCTGCAGCCTGTAGGTGGCGCTGTCATGGCTGCGTACAGTCGCTCTGGATGTTGCAACAGGAATCAAAACATTTTAAACTGAAGACTTTTAAATCGGATGGAGAATGAAGCTTTTCTTCTTCTGCAGAAAGAGGAAGCAACTCTGCTCTGTCATCGACCAATCACCACACACTTCCTGTTTCTGTGAAATGGATTTTTCCTCGAAGGTGATTTGGGTATTTAAGCGTGTGTGTGTGAGTGTGTCAGTGTGCATATCTGCGTGTGTGTGTGTTTGTTCTGAGAATATCGCAGGTGATCAGTAGCTGCTCATGACTTCACGCTGGCTCCACGTCATGAAGCTGCTTCCTGCCTGGAAACCATGAAGCTGCTTCCTGCCTGGAAAACATGAAGCTGCTTCCTGCCTGGAAACCATGAAGCTGCTTCCTGCCTGGAAACCATGAAGCTGCTCTGCTGGTTTGTTCCTGGAAGCTTGAATCTTCTCTGGGAAGTGAAGAGGAAAAAATCTGCTCAAAGGGTCCGAAACAACCTGCAGACTTCCCACAAATACAGCCAGAGTGTGTGTGTGTGTGTGTGTGTGTCAGTGTGTGTGCAGGTGTGTGTGTGTGTCCTTGAATGCCTTCTATCAGCTATGAGAGGAAATCATATCCAGTTACAGTAACAGTAAACTAACTGTAAACAGTCTCAACCAGCAGCAGAGTGTGTGGGAAGACCTGAGAGACAGTTTATATAACACACACACACACACACACACGCACGCACGCACACACACCAACTCAATCTAGTAACTAAAGCTGTCAGATAAATGTAATGGAGTAAATCGTGCCACACTTGCCTCTGAGATTAACTATAAAGTAGAATAAAATGTACTCAAGCAAAGTACAAGTGCATCAAATGTGTACTCAATTACAGTACTTGAGTAAATGTACTTAGTTACTTCCTCACCTTGTGTCTTGCAACTTCTGTGTTTGTGGACGCGATTCAAGTGAGAAGACAGCGAGAGGCCACTGTTGGTTTGAAAACAAAATTGGCAGCTATTAGCTTAGCAAAGCTCCTGTTTAAGATGTTAGCGTAGCTGCTGGTGTGGCTACCACTGGAGATGTTAGCATAGATGCCGCTGTTGGAGATGTTAGCGTAGCTGCTGCTGTGGCTGGTGTTGGAGATGTTAGCGTAGCTGCTGCTGTTGCTGCTGTTGGAGATGTTAGCGTAGCTGCTGCTGTGGCTGGTGTTGGAGATGTTAGCGTAGCTGCTGCTGTAGCTGGTGTTGGAGATGTTAGCGTAGCTGCTGGTGTGGCTGGTGTTGGAGATGTTAGCATAGATGCCGCTGTGGGAGATGTTAGCGTAGCTGCTGCTGTTGCTGCTGTTGGAGATGTTAGCGTAGCTGCTGCTGTGGCTGGTGTTGGAGATGTTAGCATAGCTGCTGGTGTGGCTGGTGTTGGAGATGTTAGCGTAGCTGCTGCTGTGGCTGGTGTTGGAGATGTTAGCGTAGCTGCTGGTGTGGCTGGTGTTGGAGATGTTAGCGTAGCTGCTGCTGTGGCTGGTGTTGGAGATGTTAGCGTAGCTGCTGCTGTTGCTGCTGTTGGAGATGTTAGCGTAGCTGCTGGTGTGGCTGGTGTTGGAGATGTTAGCGTAGCTGCTGGTGTGGCTGGTGTTGGAGATGTTAGCGTAGCTGCTGCTGTGGCTGGTGTTGGAGATGTTAGCGTAGCTGCTGCTGTTGCTGCTGTTGGAGATGTTAGCGTAGCTGCTGCTGTGGCTGCTGTTGGAGATGTTAGCGTAGCTGCTGCTGTTGCTGCTGTTGGAGATGTTAGTGTAGCTGCTGGTGTGGTTGAGTGTTTCTTCATTGAAAGAAGAACAAGGAGCAGAGCTGAAGACTTTAAGAACATTCTTCAAAGAGTTTGATCATATGGTTCTTTGATCTGATTGGTTGGCAGCCTGTGATAGACAATGACAGACAGATTGTTCGTCCAGTCGCCTGCAGAGTGTTTTGTGAAGGTTTTCCAAACAGTTTCCGAGGACGACGTCTGGTGCATCAGCTGAGTTACATTCCAGTGAAACCAGATTCCTGCCTGGAGCCTTTCAGAGATCTTCCTGCTGACGGCTGCCGATGACTTTCCTCCTGAACGTCTGACGTGTGATCAGCTGGTGCAGCACGCAGCGAGACGACCGAACGGAACGACCGGAACAGCTTCTGTTAGTCCGAATACGTAACGATCGAGGCGACGCCAAAGAACTTTCTCACAGCAGAGAGAGCAGACACACACACACACACACACACACACACACACACCTCAGGAGTCAGAGTTCAGGTAGAGTTCCTAGAAGTGTGCAGACAGAGTCCTGGTTCCTGGGTGGGCCGACTGACAGAGGGACAAAGCCCAGGCCTTCAGCCCACTGCAGGGCTGTGTGTGTGTGTGTGTGTGTGTGTGTGTGTGTGTGTGTGTGTGAACCTGGGGGTTCAGCAGGGGGATTTCTAGGAAACGCAGTGTGAGGGGCTGCAGTGTTTCTGTCTCTGTTCAGCTGCTGCAGCTCTCAGTGAAGAGAGGGCAGCTCTGTTTCTGTTCAGGCTCGGAGCAGTTTCAGGTCCGGACTGAGCTGAGCCAATGAAGATGTGTGTGTCAGATCAGAGTAGTGTCGTGGTGTCTGCTGCTGGATCACGTGATGCGTCCGGGTGGAAAAACACCCTGATTACAGATTTTACTTTGCAAGTGTTCATTAAAAGCATCCTGATTTATGTTCAGTCTTAACTCTCTTTGTATAATGTTTCACTGTGTTCACACACACACACACACACACACACACACACACACACACATCAAACTGGAAACTCTTCATCACTTTTTTATTTACAGTTTATTTATGCTGATGATTCATTTCTGTTTTGCTGGTTATTTAAGTCCTGAAGCTTCCTGTGACCGCAGTCAGTCAGCTGACTAATCACATGACACACTATTATAGACACAATGTTTCCAAACCGATCGATCGATTAATGGAGGAAATAATCAGCTGATTGATCCAGAATGAAAAGAATCATTAGTTCAAATGAAGCTCAACCAGCTCCAACAGTAAAATCCTGCTTTGACATGAACGACTGAGTCACAGTAATCTGATGAGATCAGAGAGAACAGATAGAACAGTAGAACAGGAGGACAGGAGGACAGGAGAACAGAACAGGAGAACAGGAGAACAGTGACAGGGACGTTTTACTGCACTCAGTACTTTTACTGTAATACCTGAAGTACATTTATACTTACATATTTTACCTGAAGTAACATTTCAATGACTTTCACTTTATTTTTCATTCAGTATTTCTTCTGTGTGGTATTAGTACTTTACTGAAGTAAATGATCTGAATACTTCGTCCTTAGAAGTAGAAAGTAGCATGAAAAGAAAAGTGAAGTACAGGTAACTTCAATTTGTACTTAGTTACTTTCCACCACTTCAACTTTTACCTGTGCAGCAGAAAACGTGAACCTGAGCATCCCTGATCCACCTGAGCACCTCCATCAGCTGAAGAAGACCATGTGATGTGACTGAAAGCTCCGGAACAGGAAGTGCAGGCCGTGGTGCGTTTGCTTCCTGCCGTCTCTGCCGGACGTTCTGACTCTGACACACGTGTCGGCCGTCTGACAGTCGTCCTGCACGAGCAGCAGAAACAGTGAGTCTGCAATAAAAACAACAGCAGCAACGCAGCGATGACTCAGCAGAAACACAGTCCATCAGTGCTGATTCATGATGTTTTCTACATGTTGACAATCATCTCAGCACAGATGTGTCACAGCTGGACGTCCTCTCCAATAACGTGTCGGAATCACTGAGCGGCGTCGCGGCCGACAGCTTCCACCTTGTTGATGATGGTGTTACTTAGCAATGGGACTCCTTCCTCCTCCTCCTCCTCCTCCTCCTCCTCCTTCGTGGTCTCTGTGTGTTTGTTTGGAGAGGGAAACACCTCAGAGCAGCTCAGAGCGGCAGGCAGGAGGTGGAACAGCGCCTGCGGGTCGTTTCACAGGGATAAAGGCGTCTTTGTGGGGGCGTCGCTCTGCAGGTCGAGCTGCCGCCGTCAGACTGAAACTCTTTATTGACGAGTGAAACAGTGAACGACTGTTGGTGACAACAACAGCTCCACAGCAACATGAAGGAGGCGTCATGTGATCTGAAAACATACACATGACCGGCGGCCACATTAACCCCTGATGTGAACACAGAGCTGTGTGTGTGTGTGTGTGTGTGTGTGTGTGTGTGTGTGTGTGTGTGTGTGTGTGTTACAGTGATGAGGTTGACTGAGTCACATGGTCTCATGACTCGGGTCACACTCGCTCTGTGGATCGTTTATCATCTCTGACCTGTTTCATTTCTGACAGACTTGTTTTTGGCTTCTGATGTTACAGATCAGATGTTTTGATGAGTTCGGGGTTCAGGTCCTGCGTTCACGTTAGCAAACGGCCTTTTAGTGAAATAACTCCAATTAAAACACAATTAAAGCCAAACATGAAGCGTGTCTGACAGGGACGATAATCTGGAAAATATCTTTGTGTTAGTCAGCTGATCTCACCTCCAGAGGACTGAGGTGTATTTCCAACAAAATGTACTTTAAGTACTTCCAGTCAAAGTGTTGCTGCAGCAGTAAACTGTTGCTGTCAGTGTTTCTCATCATCTCTGATGTTTGTGGATTAATATTCCTGCTGCATTAATGTGGATGCTGTAGCGCTCTTAGCGTTTACAGATATATGCATAATTCACCTTTGTACACTTGTGTTCAGTTCTGTGTTAATTTGTAGGTTTTAATGTTTCACTGCGCATAATACGTGCGGTCACTTTAAGAGTTCTGGTTATGATATGTTCCGGTGATGTTTACACATGCGGCATTACTGTTCATGCGCAGCGCCATGTTTTAACGGTGTTGAAAAATGAATAAATGAGACTCACGCCTCTGAGTCGAAACGTGAGAAGTATCCTGCATTATCTTTACAAACAATGCCACTTCCACAATGCTGCATTTTACTGCTGCAGATGTTTCAGGTTGAGCTCATCTGAACTACTTTATATCCTGCTGGCTGGTTTAATCTACAGCGATGCATCATATTCTATAGGATTGTCATAAGTGCAGTGGAGAAGAAGTATGAAATGGAAGTACTCAAATAAAGTACAAGTACCTCAAGTGTGTATACAGTACTGGTTTGGAGACTCAACAGGAACTTCTGGTTATTCATCAGTGAAAATTTTCTCGACTTGTTTTGCTGCTTTTTTTCTTCTTGTGTTAAATGCAGCTCACGCAGCAGTCAGTGCAGCATCAGTCAGTGCAGCAGTCAGTGCAGCAGCAGTCAGTGCAGCAGTCAGTGCAGCAGCAGTCGGTACAGCAGCAGTCAGTACAGCAGCATTCAGTGCAGCAGCAGTCAGTGCAGCAGTCAGTGCAGCAGCAGTCAGTACAGCAGCATTCAGTGCAGCAGCAGTCAGTGCAGCAGCAGTCAGTGCAGCAGTCAGTGCAGCAGCAGTCAGTACAGCAGCAGTCAGTGCAGCAGTCAGTGCAGCAGCAGTCAGTGCAGCAGCAGTCAGGTCCAGATTTGGGTGTAAAGTGTCAGGTGAGGTTTCAGAGGACGATCAGGTGGTTAAAACATGAGACAAACAACATGCAGTCCATCATGGAAATAAGACATGATGTTGACATTATGTAACGCATGTGATTGGTTAGTCACAGTGTCACATGCAGCCTCTTCAATGCCTGTCTTTGTGTGTGTGTGTGTGTGTGTGCGTGTGTGTGTGAGTGTGTGTGTGTCCGTGTGAACAGACAAAGGGTCGTCAGAGCCAATCAGCAGTCAGTTTGTCCCCTGCAGCTGTTTTGCAGCAGTTTAGGAGTCAGGCAGCAGATTGAGCTCTGAGTGTTTGTCAGAGGTTAAAAATAGAAGGAGGCTGGACACAAACAGTTAACTGACACATGAACTCACCCCGTTCAAAAAAACACTGACGAGTCCGTCAAAGAGCAGCCAGAAGACAGATCAGCACGGACACAGAGGACAGTGTCTCACTTCTGACGGCCTCAGCTCATAACACATCAGCGCTTCATTACACTCTAACACGAAGGCCTTTATTCATGGTTGTCCCTGAAATCCAGAGTCCAAATGTGAAATCTGCCCAGACTGGTGTGAAACTAGAATAATGATAATAATAATAATAATAATAATAGTACTCTTTGTCACTGTCTTTGACACTGCAGCAACGACCTGACCTTTGACCCTCTGATCCTTACTGTTTTTACATAGTTTAATTAATATATAATATAATAATATGAAAACAACGAGGGCTGCACGGTGGCTCTGTGGTTAGCAGCGTCGCCTCACAGCTAGAAGATCCCTGGTTCGATCCCGCCTGGGATCTTTCTGTGCATGTTCTCCCTGTGCAGCGTGGGTTTTCACCAGGTTCTCCGGCTTCCTCCCACAGTCCAAAAACATGCTGAGGTTAATTGATGACTCTAAATTGTCCGTAGGTGTGAATGAGGTGTGCGTGGTTGTTTGTCTGTATATGTAGCCCTGTGGTAGGCTGGCGACCCTGCCTTCGCCCGAGAGACGGCTGGGATAGGCTCCAGCCCCCCCCGTGACCCTGCAAAGGATTCAGTGGTGTATGGATGATGGATGGATAAAAACAACGAGGTGACACAGGAATAAATTGAGAGTCTTATTTTACTGATGCAGCAGCCTCACATCAATCCCTGCTGCATGATGATAAACTGAATTAATAACTGTAGTGATCAGAATAAACAATAATCATAATTAAAATGATGATCAGTCAAAAACAGAAAGTTCTGCTGTCTCGTTAAACTGATCCTAACTCGTCTCTAACGAGCGTCTAATTGAATCAGAGACTCGCCATGTGGATTAATGAGCGTTCAGTTAGCGTCCTCTGTGTGTGTGTGTGGACATCTGCTGTGGGACAGCAGTGTGTCAGACAGTTTGGCTTCTGTCTGTTCAGATTAACCCTGAAATCTCTCAGCTGCTGAGGCACCGACTCACTTCACATCTTCAGCTTCATTAAACATGATTATTGTTTTTTTAGTTTCGTGGGAAAGTTGAGTTGCAGGTTTTTTATATTTCAGGTCTAAATGTTTTTTACTTTGTTAAGTTGATGTGAAGCTTTGGTGGATGTTTGAAGTCTTTTGACAGGTTAGGAGGAAGCTTTAACTGGTGAAAAACAAAAGTTAATGTCAACAGCACTCTGATGAACAGGTGAAAACAAATGATGCAGCATGAACATGGGGGTTTGTGGCCCCTGGGGGACTTGGACCCTGGGAAAAAAACCTCCACATTGAAGTCTTCATAAGCAAACAGTTTACAGTTTTATCAGAACTGGATTAGATTTTCCTTCTGCGTTGTCGGCACTTTGATCATTATTCAGAGTTCAGTAGAACCTGATCATCAGTCCTGGCTCGTGTCTTTGGACTGATGGAGTCTGGAGGGTCCGTCCTCTGGAGAGCAGGACTCTGAGACCTCCTGCTGCTCAGGAACCATCAGTTAAAAGTTACGAGATTCTTTTACAGGACCAAAACTGCCACGCAGGTTTGTTCCAAATGAGCTGGTCTGTTAGTTGGCATGGCAACAAGGAAACACTTGCTCTGTGTGTGTGTGTGTGTGTGTGTGTGTGTGTGTGTGTGGAAATAGTAAAACCAGCAGCAGTTCTCCTCATGACTCAGCAGCGTTCAGACGCTGTTGGAGGATTTTTAAAAGTTTGTTTTTACAGGCTGCTGCTCCAGCATCCACACACACACAGAGAGATCCCCCCCCCCCCCCCCCCGGCTGACCTCCATCAGCAGCAGACCAGGGGATTCCCAAACAACGCTGCGTTGCCGTGGGAGACACCTCGGCTGTCGCTGTGGTAACCCGGCTCACACACACATTCAGGCCTGTGTATTGTGTTTCCTCTGCAGCGCCACAAAACAGTCCAACACACACAGTTCATTACTGAACGAGTGACACCAGAGACGTCTAGCCCCGCCCCCCTTAGTTACTGTTGCTACACCTGTCAAACTTACCTCTGCAACAGTTCACACTGAGTGCATCTACAGGTGCTTCAGTATCCTGGCTTTGATCATATTCTGGATCTGCTGTTCATACGGATCAGGAGACCAGTAAACCAACTCCAACATGTGATCTGATGCTGTTCCGGATGTTTATGGATCAAATGTTGCCCTGAAAAGTAAAATCTGTTTCTTTCCCAAATGAAAGTCACTATTTCCTCATAACTTCAGAATTTTCTAAATATGTTGCAAAAATGTACAAACGCTGATTTGATGCTTTATGAAGTAATTTAGTACTGACAGTAATTTTCCACTGATGAGTGACCTGGATCCAGTGATCCACGGGTATCAGGATCAGGATCTATTGTGGAAGATGAAATGAATAACCTCACACTGACAGGTGCAACATGCTCAGTGACAGCTAGCTGGTTATCAGTCATGACGCCCTGATTTATCAAAGACCGTGTTGGTGAAAACGAGGCTGAGCTGAGCTGGACTCTGATGAACAGACCTGAACCAGACTAGATCAGACTCAGAGAGGCTGAGCTGAGCTGGACTCTAATGAACAGACCTGAACCAGACTAGATGAGACTCAGAGAGGCTGAGCTGAAGGTGGCATACCATCATGAGCTTTAAGGGATCGTGGAGGCCGGCTGCGATACGGGCCATGATCATCTGGTCAGGTAGAGTGGGGTGTCATCAGCGTAGAGGTTTATACTGGGAGGAGGACCCAGTACAGATCCCTGTGGTTCTCCAGCGGACAGCTGCTTCGACACTTCATTCATGACTTTTAATGTTTATTTATTCTAATCTGTTTGTCACACATGCACGTATTCTTCATACTGTGAACCGCTGATTTCATCATTTCATCATTTTTTATTGCCAGTTGCTGTTATTTTCATAACTGTTGATTTTCTCTTTCTTTTCTCTTATTATGTTCAGTATTTATCACCAAAATACAAAATTAAACTTCCCGTCTGTGAACACCTACTCGTCAGTAGTCTTTGTCCTCGTTTAATTCTTCTTCAAACAAACAGGATGATGAAACACTGCTGACCCCTGGACTGAAGCAAAGGCGATCCCAGTTTGTCCTGGAACTGACGGGATGTCCAGCCTTTTCTGTTGATCCTGTAGAGACCAAATAAGGAAGCGTGCTGTTGTCTCGCTGTGCTGATGAGAAGATGTTTTACTGGAAAGATCCACGCTGAGCAGAGAGAAACAAAGGAAGTGTGAGAGGAGGTCAAACACTTCAGGAATGTGAGGAATGAAGTGAACAGTTCTCTGGAATCAGGACTTCCCCTCCTCTCTCTCTCTCCGTTTCTATTCCCACCTCCCTCGCTCCACCTCCACCCTCTTTGACTCATAATAAATCCCCAAAACTCCAACAGAAATCTGTAAATCTCTGAAAATGTGAAAACACTGACAGCCGTGCTGTCTGTGGAGCGTCTGTAGCTCACTCTGTCATTGGTGAAAGAGGTTTTCAGGTCTGTATTAAAACAGTATTAGCATATTAGCAATATATTCAAAGTACCATCTCAGAATCATATACATTATATTTCTGGACTCTAATTATTGATGCATTCATGTGTTCGTCACTTTAATGCTGCAGCTGGAGCTCATTTTATAAACTGCTGAGTCGTTTAATATAAAATGAAAGTACTCAAGAGAAGTTCAGGTATGCACCTCTCAATGTCATATTCTGCTTTCAGACTCTGTGACATCTGTCCAGATGAATAACAGCCTCTTGACTAACTCTGCGGCATTCACACACACACACACACACACACACACACACACAAAACACACACACAAACACACACACACACACACACAAACACACACACAACACACACACACACACACACACACACAAACACACACACACACACACACACGCACACACACACAACCACACAAACACACCACACACACACACACACACACACAAACACACACACAAACACACGCACACACACACACACACGCACACACACACACACACACACACACACACAAACACACACACAAACACACACACACACACACACACAAAAACACACACACAAACACACACACACACACACACACACGCACACACACACACACACACACACACAGGTTACCACAAATCAAACAACAGCACATGCTGGGACAGAACGTAACCTGGAGTCAGTTCAAACCAAATCTGTGAGTTTGACAAAAACAAAGGTACAGCTTAAAAAAATAAAACACACACACACACACAGAGCAGGAGAGAGACAGAAAGAGAGGGTGTGTGTGTAAATGTGTGTGTGTGTGTGTGTGTGTGTGTGTGAAACACTAACCTGAGGACTGTTTGTCCTGGAAAACTGTCGCACGTCATCACTCTGGAATCCAGCAGTCTGTGCTGATCTGGGAGCAGCCGACTCGCCTGCTGCAGAGTCCTGCAGGAAGAGGTGAGGAGACCAGCAGAGACCACCAGACCCTCCCCCCCCTGCAGACCGTCACCATCCTGCATGAGTAATAATGACCCATGATGCATTTCACCACTGAGATGTTTAAAACACGCTGTCTGTAATAAAAACATTATTTCTTCATTATGCTGACGAGACATTTAGATTAGATTAGAACAATTTATTGACTTTTTTATCTTTTGTGGTGTAAAAGAGTTCTTAGTCTGTGGATCCAGAAAATAAAACTTTACAGTTTTTTGACATTCTGGTGGAGAAATGCTGAATCACAAAAGTCATCAAATATAAATGAATAAAACTTTATTTCTCATGAGGGAAGCTGCTCTACAAAGCAGGAAGAATCCAACATGTTGAGCTCAAAATAAGACAAAGAAGTCCTGACATCACTTCCTGTCCAGTCTCTGGTCCACCAGCTTCTGTCAGTCAACAACTCATCCAGCATTTGTTCCCTTCACTGCTCCTGAACTTAAAACTAAACTGAAACTGAAATCACTGCGATTACGATAAAACCAGGGTCAGAGGCTTTGACCTGCAGGACTCCCCCAGTTTACTGAAGACTGTTGCAGTGAGAGAGACATGGAGGACAGAGCACCTCCTCCCTGTCCCATGATGCACCAGAAACAAGAAGAGAAGAGCAGTGGAGACGTTGTTCCTGTTCTGTAGAAGCTTCAGTCTGCTGGTTTCAGTTTTAGGAAGGTGGGGGGAGCTGAAGAATTTCCTCTGAACGACTGGAAATACTCGGAAGTGGAGGGAGGAGAAGGGGGAGGAAGAGGAGGAGGGCTGGAAACATGCCAGCACTGATGCAACAAGCTGCAAAGCACGAGACCCTCCACCACTTACTGCGGCCTCATGGGAAATGTCGTGCAGATGGAGGTCGAGTCAGGTGAGACAGTTTGATGTTCAGAGACTCAGATGACATGTTCGTTAACAAGACACCACGACGGACACAGACTCTTCATCAGAGTGTTCTGCAAAAAACATTTCAACACATTTCAGTCGCAATCTATTGATCCTGGTTCCGTTTCACCAGGGCTCAGCTTTACTGTCATAGATAGATGTATAGATACCACACACACACCACACACACGATCAGACCCAGCGCAAAGCTAACGTGCATAAGAGGACCAACGAGTGGTTCACTTCAGTCAGAATTATTTTCCTTTTTTCAGAGAAAAGACAGAAGGAGTGTGTGAGAAACCTTCACAGTCTACAGACAACGCAAAGATCTTCACCGCAGGACCAATGAGGACCCGTTTGACAGGACCGCGTCCAGGATCACACAGTCCGTTCTGCAGGACTCGGCAGTAAACGTGGGGGTCAGTGTCACTGTCACTGTGAACCTGCTGAGGACAAGAAACAGAATAAAGACGGCTTTGTCCCGCAGTGTCCTGAGGAGATCCGTCCACACAGACTTGTCGTTGTTAATCTTCCTCTGAGGACAGATGATCAGATGACCTGCTTCGACCTCAGAGCGCTGGGAAACACGCAGTCACTCTTTAACATGATGGAAATCACATGGAAGCAGCTGGACTCTGATCTGGCTGCTGGTTTAAAGCTAAACTGAGCTCTTCTTCCTCTTTTTGGCTCACGTTCCTCCTCTTTCTCATTCTGTCTTTCTTCCGTGATCTGCTCAGAAAACTCTGCTTTGTTTGAAATTGAATGATTAAGCTGAGTCCTGCAGGAGATTCATGTCCCGGCACACCCGGCCTTTCAGTGAAGGCACTCACTGTTCTGAGCAGGTAAACAGTCACAGAGTTACAGCTAAATAAACCTCGTTAATCAGAGCAGCATCACGGTCTGAACACTATGTTCCTGCAGGAACTCCACGCTCTCCGAGAGCTGATGATGGGAGCTATGTCTGATAACGAAGGAAATTAGAAGCTCGGTGCAGGAATCATCTGAGCACAAAGTGTTAGCTTCTGACAGAGCTGCTAACCCGCTGCGCATTAGCAGAGCCGGTTAGCATTGTTCCCACTGTGCTACGTCTGTGTTGTAGTTAGCAGGTTCATCACTGAACAGCTTGTTATCGCTGCATAAAGAGAAATGTAACAGGCTGGGTTAGGGTTAGGAGAGACCTTTGACCCCCAACTCAACACCAACCCCCCTCCGAGCTGCAAGGTGCAGTCAGAAGTTAGCAGCTCTGCATGAAGAAGACAAAATTACAAACATGAAGTCAATTCCTTTCAGAAATGAAGGTGTGAAGCTGAACTTTCAACTCATGAAACAATAACGTTGCTGATTTGCAGGGAAGTTTTCAGCTAAACTGAACAGCTAACGTTAGCTAACCTGAACCAAATTGTTTTCAGATGTAAGATTGAGCCATTAGTTAGATTAGTTAGCTAGATCAGTTAGTTAAAGCCTAAAATGAACAGTTAGCTATTGAACTGAGCTGTTTGCTAACCTGAACTGGTTAACTGCTAAACTCAATCAATCAAACTGCTTTAGGTTTTAAATCAATAACCAAACTGATCTGAACAGTTTTAGCAACATTGTATTGATTGCAAAGTGAAACCGAGCCACTCAAGATAAACTAAAGCTAGCTAAATCAGCTAACTTTGATAGCATTATTGTAGCTGTCAGAATGAGCTATTAGCTAATCTGGACCAAATCATTGTTAGCAAACTGGCCTTTAGCTAACCAGAGACAAACATTTCACCATCAAACTCTGCCTGAAGCTACGCTAAACTTAGCCTCTAATGTCAACGTTATGATCCACCGTGTTGTGTTTCTGTATGTAGATGATGCTGTGTCATGCTATCCATCAGCCAGCTGTGCTCAGGAGGAACAAACATTTTAATTAGTGCCCATAAAATCTAAATCTATCAAACAGGTTGAAGCAGTTTCACATCAGATACGGCCGGCGAATGTGTGGAAGACACTGAGTGAGCTGATCGATGAGGTCGTTATCTCCTCTTCTCGTCTAACCTCTGATACCTTTAATGAAGACATTAATAGAAGCATCGAGCTGAATCTTTGTTAACGTGTGACTGCGTTCAACATGAAATGCTGTAATGACCATTTTAATAACCATTTTAATAACCAGTCACATTGGTGTTATTGTTCTCCGTGGAAAGCGGCCTGCTGGCGGGGTCCGTCTGTCTGCAGGCTCTGGGAGTCTCAGACAGGCAGCAGCTGGTCCACCGAGGCCCAGCGGACCCCGATAGGACGGGGGGGGGGGGGGGGGGGGGGGGGGGGGGGGGGGGGGGGGGGGGGGGGGGGGGGGGGATGCGGGGGATGGGAGGATGAAGACGCCCAATTAGCAGCCAATGGTCTGTTTTTAATTAAGCGGCCTGGATGTGTGCGCTGAGGGCAGCGAGTGGTCAGAAAGAGTTTGGAAACTGTTCGTCCGGAACATCTGTCAGCGTGGTGGAGCGCTCGGTTGGCGTTGTCAGTCGCTCCGCATTAAGACCACATTTCCCATCAGCCCCTCCCAGCCGTGATGAGAATAAACAAGCTGGAGGTGATTCTGCTTTTCCTTCATCAGCCTTTCACTCGTTCCACCATCTGCTTCAACAGAAGATGATTAATGCAGCTCACATCCAGAACTTCAAGCCTCAGAAGGTTTCATTTGTCTCCACGAGGAAATCATAGAGTTGATGATGATGTACGGGATTATTGATGAATGACGTGTTCAAACCGAAATACAGACACATACATAAAAATATTTGTCAACATTTTCTCTTTTTTTCCAGCAAAACTTTGCTCTTATTCTCAGATTTCAGCAGTAATTTTATCCTCATAAAGCTCATTTTTCTATTCTAACAGTGTTTTATCTTATTGCTCATAACAACTTTAATCTCATAAAAATCTGACTTTTTGTTCCAGAAATGATTTTATTTTCATTGTTGACTTTATTCTAATAATAAGAGATTTTTTTCCGGGCAAACTGCAACTTGAACTTGAATTTTATTTATAAAATGGTACTTTATTCTCATAATGTTGTGATTTTTTCCTGTAATAGTAATTTTATCATTAAAATGTTAACACATAAAACAACTTTGATTGAACTGTTGTTCTCTGATGTTTGAACATTTTATTCTTATATTGTTTGTAAAACTACAACTTCATTTCAAAATGTTCTGAATATTTGTACAATTACAACCTAATTCTGGGGTTTTTAACAGGGGTCCACACGAGACTGCCTGGAAACCTTTTTCTGCTTAAGATAAGATAAGATAAGATAAGATAAACCTTTCCGGGTGTATATTTCTACCAGCTGGTGTTCAGTGAACACTTTTGTCAGCAGTCAGTCTAATTGAGGACATCTGATCAAAGTCTGGACGGATATCAGTGAAACGTGCTGAGCACATGATCTGGACCTCGGGCCAGTCTCCAGTTCTTGAGACGGACGGAGGGATGTGAGGTCGAGGCGTTCTGAGGGCAGCGACACATTTCCGTAGAACAACACTTCCTGAAACCAGACACTGATTTATGTTGCTGCTGGTTTGTCTCATGCTGGTCACACTTTAACCTCCACATCACTGACTGTTAGCTTGCACTGGTGTCTGATGGGACTCCTCCTCTTCCTCCTCCTCTCCCTCGGAGGCGTCGTGACATCCAGGGGTTGATGTTTTGACTGCTGACAGCTTCCTGTTCTCCTCTCTGAGAGAGAGAGCCCCATTAAAACACATCAGTGAGCCTCACTGCTGCTCTGGCACCAAATGTGGATCCATCCGCCGCTGAAAATAGTCCCAACAGATGCAGTCTTTTATGAGACTTTGGGATCTTGGTCACAGATCACTGATGTCCCACTGATGGACGCCACTGAGAAAAAAAACTCTCCCAGCATCGCACCCAGTCTGGATGTCTTCCTGTCTTTGTCCCGGTGAGAACTGAGCGTGCTCTGAGCTCTTCAGGATGACAGAGACAGAACACGTAGCCTCGACCCTGATCTGTCCTCACACTCTGTCCTCTATTCTCCCCAGGCGGCGTTTTGTTGTCCTCATGTGAACGCTGGACACCGCCCGTCGCGGCTGTCTCAGGTCGCCTTCCAGGACACAATAGTCTTTTGTCCTGGAAGCAGTGAACGCTTCCTCTCCTCCTGCGTGTCCTTATCGTCCAGTCATAAACGACCTGCTGACAAGAACAGGACAAACTTGGACAAAAGTCAGAATGGACAATCAGACAGGACAGAATCCATCGAGGGGGGAGTTGATTTGTATGAAGATCTACATTTACACACAAAAGATAATAAAGATCAGGTTTCCAGAGAAAGTCCTGATCCTGTTCCTGCTGCCCAGAGGGAACATGAGGTGACTGTAAACCACAGAGTGCTGCAGGTCGCTGAACACCTGAGCACCAGCCTCAAATCATCATCATCATCATCATCATCATCATCATCATCATCATCATGTGTCTCCACGTCTACAGCGACACACAAACCTCAGGTGAGCTCTCTCTGTTTGTGACCTGAACTGACAGCATTAAAACACCTGCCGTATCCTGAGAGCACCTCACCTGACGGAGCAGGAGCGCAGGTGCACACGAGGACCCTGTACCGACCCTGCACGACCTGCTGCTCCGCCTGCAGGCTGCATTAGAGCGCTGTGATGAGGCTGCAGAGTTAAATCCTTCAGATTTGGTTTCCTTCCTTCCTGACAGCCTCGATTTCATTGGCTGATGGAGTAATTTATCACAGCAGACAGGAAGTGCAGCAGAACTGCTCAGAAACTTCAATAATTATCACGTCACGTCAAACAGAGTCACTCGTTTCCTCCAGATTTCATGTCGGCTAACACACAAACAGGCCATGGTGGGCGGAGGAGAACCACCGAGGGCAGCCCACAGTGAAACTACAACCCCCAGCTGCCACAGCCGCCACAACCCCCTGCTACAACACAGCTATAACCGAAGGCTACAACCCCCAGCTATAACCCCCACCTACAACCCCCAGCTGCAACACAGCTACAACCCCCAGCTACAACCCCCAGCTGCCACAGCCGCTACAACCCCCAGCTACAACCCCCAGCTACAACCCCCAGCTGCAACCCCCAGCTACAACCCCCAGCTGCCACAGCCGCTACAACCCCCAGCTACAACCCCCAGCTGCAACCCCCAGCTGCAACACAGCTACAACCCCCAGCTACAACCCCCAGCTGCCACAGCCGCTACAACCCCCAGCTACAATCCCCAGCTGCAACCCCCAACTACAACCCCCAGCTACAACCCCCAGCTATAACCCCCAACTACAACCCCCAGCTGCAACACAGCTACAACCCCCAGCTGCCACAGCCGCTACAACCCCCAACTACAACCCCCAGCTACAACCCCCAGCTGCAACCCCCAGCTACAACCCCCAGCTACAACACAGCTACAACCCCCAGCTACAACCCCCAGCTGCAACCCCCAGCTACAACCCCCAGCTATAACCCCCAGCTACAACCCCCAGCTACAACACAGCTACAACCCCCAGCTACAACCCCCAGCTACAACCCCCAGCTGCAACCCCCAGCTATAACCCCCAGCTGCAACACAGCTACAACCCCCAGCTACAACCCCCAGCTATAACCCCCCGCTTCATGGAAACATCAGTCTGCTCTGAGGCTAAAACCTTAATATTTACACTGTTACTCATCATCTCATGATTAGCATCACTAAGCTAACATGCTAATGATGTGAGTGTGTTAGCAGATGATTAAGACTTCTGTAAGTGCATTAACATTTGCATTAGCCTACACCCTGAAAGCACACAGAACAACACACACTGAGACAAATTCACCTCAACACTCACTGTGCTGCAGCAAACAGGGGGTGGACGAAATAACAGAAACACCACGTCACCAACGGCAGTGTGAAGGATCCACCTGTCTGTGTGAAGCAGCTTCCTCTGCAGGAACACTGCAGGTCTGATGGATCCAGTTCAGACCAATTTCTGATCAGCTCACGGTCAGAAACCCAGCAGCTGTGTGTGTGTGTGTGTCTGAGAGAGTGTGTGTGTGTCTATATGTCACATGTGTGTGTCCTTAGATGTGTGTGTGCGTTCACATATCACATGTCTTACTGTCAAACTCTTTGAGTCTTCATCTCAGGTGTGAGAGAGTCTCCTCAAGACCTTTGACCTCCACCGCACACACACACACACACACACACACACACACCACCACCACCACCTGACCTCTGCCGCTTCCTGTCATGGAGGTGGTGTCAGCAGGAAGTCAGGAGGAGCAGAAAGGTGAAAGGTCAGAAGGAGAAACAGCTTTCCCTGTCGTCTTCGTCTCTCTTCCTGTTTCACTGATGAACTTTCAATCAGGCTGTCTGTGTGTGTGTGTGTGTGTGAGTGTGTGTGTGTGTCTGTGTGTATGTGTGTGTCTGTGTGTGTGTGTGTGTGTGTGTGAGTGTGTGTGTGTGTGTGTGTGTACAACTAAGGAGACAAAAAAACTCACTGAAACTGTCAGTTTCAGTGAGTTTTAGTTTTAGTCTGGACGTCATCACTTCAAGAAAACTTTATTTAAAACCTTAAAAAACGGAAAGCTTCTAACGTTTAGTAAAAAATGATCGTTTAAATCTGCACGTTCATTTGTTATAATAATAAAACACCAGTTTTAATGTGCTGGAGAGGAGGAGGAGGAGGAGTTCAGGAGATAAAAAGGAGGTGTGAGGAGAAAGAGACAAGATGTCCATGAAGACGTGTAGAGGAGGAGGTGTGTGGTTGAAGGAGGTGTGGGTGAGTTGAGCGGGGGTCCTCCTCCTCTCTGTTGTGAAGGGAACTGCTCCTTCCTACCTCCACACCCTGGTTAAACCCTCCTCCTCGGGGGGGGGGGGGGGGGGGGGTCAGTGTTCTCCATCAGGACACCTCCTCCACCCACAAACCTCTCTGTGTTTACTGCCTGACATTGTTCTTCTTCACTGCGACCGTTAGTCACACAGGAGCCTCTAACCAACAGTGCTCCACACCAGGAGGAGGTGCAGAGACCAGCAGGGGAGGAGGAGGAAGAGCAAAAGAGAGGAGATTCATCAGCGTTTAGAGGGATAGAAAGAGGAGGTGTGTGGTCGAAGGAGCAGATAGGAAACTAAAGAGGAGCAGAGGAGGAGTATCACTACCTCCTTGTCTCCTCCCAGTGCTCCCAGTAAGATGAGTCAACAGGACAGAGGTGAGTCATAGACTGCAGAACATACTGCTTAAACACACACACACACACACACACACACACACACACACACACAGGTATAACTGTGTGTAAAATGATAAATGCAGAACGTTGTCAAATATTATTTTGTGTTCGACGTGAAGGAACAGAGGAAACAGCTGATTGTGTTGTTGTGACTCTGCACACTGATGTCTGGACTGCACGTTACCTGAAACACACCTGCAGAACCACACCTGTTCAACCACACACACACACACACACACACTCATGAGTCCTCTGTGCTTCATGTCAGTTAGTTGCTGTAAACACACACACAGACTATAAATCACTCTGCACACACACACACACACACACACACACACACACACACCTTCACACGTAATTACAGACAGTCCAGACTGTCATTGCAGGCAGCGACCAGCAGAGGCAGCGTGAGGAGGTTATTCACACCAAGTCTTGTCCTCTTGTCTCTCTGCAGAGGACACTCAGTCAACCTGTCCTCCTTTATGAAAACCTGAGAGACATCTGTGACGTGACCTGTGACGAAAACTACGTCACGTTCCAAAGTTAAATACACGTTGTGACGAAACTGAGATAAAGATGAGAAAAATATGTGGCTGGTGAAACATGGCTCCAGCAGTTACTGCAGAGACCTGGTCCACTGCAGAGACCTGGTCCACCGCAGAGACCTGGTCCACTGCAGAGACCTGGTCCACCGCAGAGACCTGGTCCACTGCAGAGACCTGGTCCACTGCAGACTGGTCCACCGCAGAGACCTGGTCCACTGCAGAGACCTGGTCCACTGCAGACTGGTCCACCGCAGAGACCTGGTCCACTGCAGAGACCTGGTCCACCGCAGAGACCTGGTCCACTGCAGAGACCTAGTCCAGCGCAGAGACCTGGTCCACCGCAGAGACCTGGTCCACTCCAGAGACCTGGTCCACTGCAGACTGGTCCACCGCAGAGACCTGGTCCACTGCAGAGACCTGCTCCACTGCAGACTGGTCCACCGCAGAGACCTGGTCCACTGCAGAGACCTGGTCCACTGCAGACTGGTCCACCGCAGAGACCTGGTCCACTGCAGAGACCTAGTCCAGCGCAGAGACCTGGTCCACCGCAGAGACCTGGTCCACTCCAGAGACCTGGTCCACTGCAGAAACCTGGTTCATTTTTCTCCTGAGCCGCCATCAGACGTTTTGACTTCCTCTTCGTCTTGTGTGTGTGCCTGCGTGTATTTCACAGCTGCTCAATAAAAAACATGTGAGTGAGTCATTAGTTCTGAGTCTCAGTCAGGTTCTCCTGCAGGAAACTAACAGGAGCATGCTGCTAACACGCTGCTAACACGCTGCTAACACGCTGCCAACACGCTGCTAACACCTGAGTCATCAGATTAACATCAGGATTAGGGAGGAGGAGGAGGAGAGAACATTCACACCCTCATGTCCCAACACAGAAGGACAGACATGCTACCGTTAGCCTCACAGCATTAGCATGCTGAAGGTGAAGAAGAAGTTTGTCTTCACGTGAACACAGCTGGTTTCTGAGCTGCAGCTTCAGTTTCAGAACGTTTCTCCGTGCTGAAAGAGAACCAGCAGCAGCAGCAGTTGCCTCAGGCTTTCTTCCTCTTCTCAGTGTTTGACTCACCACCAGCACACTTTTCTCAGGATCCACGTTTTTATTTGAGCATGTTGGAATTAATCACAGCAAAACTGCAACAGCAAAGCAGGATTTTGTGAATTATTTAAACCACAACACATTTTATACAGAACAGCACAGAGGGTTGATCTTAAATAGTTCGTTTGGTTCTTTTTTTTATTTCACATATTTACATTTTAATCTCTATTTATCTGTAGGCCTCCTCATTTCTGTCTTTGTGCTGCATTAACACCAGACTTTCCCCTCTGGGACATTAATAAAGGATTATCTTATCTTATTTTAATGTCACATCACAGTTATACGTGAGTTTGTGGAGAGATTGTTGCTCATGCTCAGATTCTTTTGAACGGGGCTGAAAACTGTCCCGCGTGTCCTCGGTTCTCTATAAAATGATCAAACAATGAGATGAGTTTGGTTCACGAGAAGCTGCTTCATCATCGACCATCAACCACTCACAACATCCCCTCGTGGGAGGTCAAAGGTCCTGGAAATGGATCCATGAAAATGTTCACTGCGCTGCCAACTGTCACACACTGACCGTGAGATTCACACGAGCGACGCTTTTCACACGCTGTGAGGTCACAGTGAAAAACAAATGATCACATGAGAGCACAGACAGACGTGTTTTACACAGGCGCTAATGCTGCTTCTAATGACCTGTGGAGACTTGTTGTCCCGTTAGCAGCTAAGCTGACATGCTAACGAGTTTGCTAACTGATCTTAAGCAGCAACTTTGAACTAAATGTCAAAAACAACATTACAAGAAAAGAATTCATTGTGACTGACTAATGGTAGCTTGGCCAGGCTAGCTAGCATGTTAGCAGTTAGCTCTCTAGCTACAGCAGTTCACCAACCAGCCCTGAGAGGAGTCACTGTATCACCACGACTCCAGCACCACCTCTTTCTTGTGGACTGCGGAGCTCTGGAGAGAGTTTGAGGAGTTTAATAGTTCAGGAAACACCATTTACAAAAAAAACAAAAGCAACATGCTACACATGATTGCTATCAAAATAATGCTACGTTAACAAACTGTACACTGATGCAGTGATTTTGACTCTTCGTCTTTGATCGGCCCTGTTCTCTGATTCGGCTCCCTTTGTTTGCAATCCAGATCCAGTTTTCTGGCTCTCTTTGAATCTTATTGCTCAGTTTTTTTTGTCTCTGATCACTTGGATCTGGATCTAATGGGCCCAGTATTCAAAACCTCAGATCCAGAACAGACTTGGATGTGAGATCCCGGTCCCTCCAGAGAGCTGTGATTTCTGTGACTGTACACTCATTTGTTGGTTCATAGCTGGAGGGGGCTGAGGAGCACGTGGCAGGAATCACTTGTTGTGGTTCACCCCGCCACAATAAAAGCCCTCCACTCCCCTGACTGTAGTCTCTGAGCTCTGTCAATGACTGTAATTGAGCCGTCTGAGACTTTCATCACTTCACTTCTGCGGCTGACTCACCCTGCGTTCAGTCGGCTTCCTGCTGTCCCTCGTCTTCCCGCTAAACTGTTAGTGAGTAACTCCTGTGTGACTCCGTTCAAGACCCCCCCTCACAGCCAGCTGCAGGGTGGAGGGTGGGGGCGGCTGGAAGGAAATGAGAGGTTGGAGCAGAAAGCGGCTGATAAGGAAAAGACTTGAGTTTCCTGTGATCTGGTTTACAGTCTGGACTCAGAACAAAGTCTGTGGTTTGGATTTAATGAACTCAAAGTGAATGTGGACCTGAAAGACTCGCAGGAACTGACGCAGATCACCAAGTGCTGAGTAAAACGCTGAAATGGTCGGCTTTTTGTCCAATTAAAGGAGGTTCATGACATTTATCATCACGTTAAAGCTTCAATGTGTCAGAGCTGGCACCTGTTGAAGGTCATCCAAACAAACAGGGGGCAGCAGATCACCACAGTAACCGCTAACTGCTGCTAACTACACTCTTTGCTGTAGCTAGCTTTGGCTGCATCTACTGCCTGCTGTTAGCTAGTTAGCTCAGATAGCCGTCCAGCTAGTGGCCCTATTAGCTGACTGACCGGGGGACCACAGGAACCAGAACAGGACTCAGGACTGAACACAGTCTCTGAGACAGAAGGTGATTCACAGCAGCTCTGACCAGGACTCTGATGGTACAGATCCACTGGATGTACAAGTTGGCCTCCATGCATCATTCTCATTCTCGGTGTACGTCCAACACACAACCAACGTGAAAAGACCGCTGGAGACACACCTGCCTGCAGTGTCTGCAGGTAAATATCAGTTAGGTATGTTGATTGATTCCACAACATGCATCAACAATTATAATCCACTAATATGTTTTCATGTGAGTAATAATGAGTAGACCTTCTTCTACTTCAGTCACACTGTGGTTTTATTTCTTTTACCGATGAAGAGTCTCAGAACTTCTTCCACTGCTCATCTCATTAATCCTTCAATCTTATACAGTCGTTTCAGTTATTCTGAAATGACTTCAGAGGAATAAAGAAACATGCTGAAAAGAAGAAAGTCCACAGAGAACTTTCCTCTGTAGTTTAAGTGATGAACTTTAATCAGGAAAGAAAACACCTGTAAATATTCTTCATTCTAAGACGTGAGATCTGCAGGTTTAAAGTCTGAGGAGCATTTTGTTCCCCTTCACCTCCGACTGAGTAATCATGAGACGTCTCAGGCAGTTTTCACCACAGCAAGCGTCTCTTTATTGATCAAAGGTCAATTAAAATGGAAACTGATCAAAGTCATTTGACATTCGTCTTGAACAGTAAAGGTCACAGGTTTGACCCCCGAGCTGGGAACCCTTTAACGATGTTTAAAAAGTTTCAGTAAAAACATGTCGACGGTACAAAGACAGCAGTGAGTCATGTGTGATCGATGATTTCACTTTCTCGCGCTGCTGATGACTCAGAGCGTCGCTGTTGTAGATTTACGCCTCTCTGCTTCTCATCAGCTCCAGACTTCAGTTTGTTTTCAGGATTAAGAAACGGAGCGAGCGTCCTGAGATCTTCCTGTCAGAACACGAGCGGCTTCGCGCTTCTCATTTTAGTCATTTCTGTGGTTAAAAATAAATAAATGAGTAAAAAATGCTGCAACAGTCATCACACACTGCTTCATGTCATTACTGTCAGCACCAGGAGGATTCTGGGAAATGAACGGAGGATTTAATGGCACCGAGGTCTCGTCCCAGCAAACATCTTGGCTCAGGAGGCGTTAGCTTGACAACACAGATGACACATCTGTCTCTGCTCTCCGTTACCGGCCGGGACATGTTTCTGAATCACGTCACGAAGGAAGATTTAACATCGGTGATGTGGAGACGCTGTGGCTGCGTTAGCGTTAGCTGCAGGGACAGTGATGAACATGCTAATTATTAGTACGTATATTCCCAACCTCACATGGTAGCTGTTAGTACGTAGAGCTAGCTTGAAAGTCCAACACTTTTGAAAGTGAAAGTCTCAGTAACATGAACAGGACGACCATGTGACCCGTCCCCCCGGCTAACAGCAACTCGTCCCCAAAATGTTCTGGGACCATGCATTTTTGGTTGTGGAAACATTTATTGAATGTTCCTAAACAACGTTCCCAAGTTCTTCTGATATAAAACCAACGTTGCCATGAAGAAAAAGCTGCTGCAGTTCTGCTGAATACGCACTTTAAATTTTCTGTAAATCAAAGGAGCTGCAGCTGTCTACGGTTCCTGAGTGCCTCAAGTCCTCCACCATCATCACCCGAAGAAGACATCCATCACCTGCCTGAATGACTACCGGCCTGCTGCTCTGACCCCTTTGAGCGGATTATTCTCAGGTACATCAGAGACTTCATCCCCTCGGACCCAGACAGCCTTCAGGTCGCCTATATTTTTATCGCCTTAGTATATTTTCATTCTGGTATATTTTTAATTGCATTTAAGAATATTTTTATTGCATGTTGGTTTATTTTATCCTAGTATCTTAATTTTATTCTAGTATCTTAATTTTATTATCTTGTTTCTAACATGGGGGTTGCAATGCAGATTTCATTGACATGTCACGCTCAATGACAAAAAAGAATCTTGAATCTTGAATGTTGAATCTCATCAGGACGTCGCTTCGGTTCGAGCTCTCAGCTCGTCTGCAGCCCAGAAACCCAGATCCAAAGCCCAGATCAGGAACGTTTTCTTCCAGAGTCACTTCAATAAACGTGTTTATTATGTAAGAGTCTGAACGTCTGCTGGATCACTGCATGTTTGTCCCGTCCAGATGCTGGAAGTCTGTGTGTGTGTGTGTGTGTGTGTGTGTGTGTGTGTGTGTGTGTGTGTGTGTGTGTGTGCCTCTGTGTGTGTGTGTGCCTCTGTGTGTGTGTGTGTGTGTGTGTGTGTGTGTGTCTCTGTGTGTCTCTGTGTGTGTGTGTCTCTGTGTGTGTCTGTGTGTGTGTGTGTGTGTGTCTCTGTGTGTGTGTGTGTGTCTCTGTGTGTGTGTGTCTGTGTGTGTCTGTGTGTGTGTCTGTGTGTGTGTGTCTGTGTGTGTGTCTGTGTGTGTGTGTGTGTGTGTCTCTGTGTGTGTGTGTGTGTGTGTGTGTGTGTGTCTCTGTGTGTGTGTGTCTCTGTGTGTGTGCGTGTGTGTCTCTGTGTGCCTCTGTGTGTCTGTGTGTGTGTGTGTGTGTCTCTGTGTGTGTCTGTGTGTGTGTGTCTGTGTGTGTGTGTCTGTGTGTGTGTCTGTGTGTGTGTCTCTGTGTGTGTGTGTGTCTCTGTGTGTCTCTGTGTGTGTGTGTCTCTGTGTGTGTGCGTGTGTGTCTCTGTGTGCCTCTGTGTGTCTGTGTGTGTGTGTGTGTGTGTGTGTGTCTGTGCCTCTGTGTGTCTCTCTGTGTGTGTGTGTGTGTCTGTGCCTCTGTGTGTCTCTGTGTGTGTGTGTGTGATTACAGCAGACTCAGAGTTCCTGTCTGGGTCTCTGTTGTGTCTCTCAGTTCTGGGTTTTCCCCTCACTGACTCACTGACTCACTTTTACTCTCTGCTCCTGAAATCGTCTCGTTCACCTTCAACATCGATCTGACTCATTAGAAAATTCTTGTTTTTAAGGTTTTTGTCTCGTTGAATCTGTTTTTATTTGACATTGTGAGTGTGAAGTTGAATTATTGTTCTGCAAATATTAATCCTCCTTAACACAAGTCATTAATAAGAACATCAGAGATGTTTGAGGTGCAGCAGTTTCTTCTTGTTTTGTGACCTCAGCTCGACAGACAGACACTGACCAATCAGACGTGAACTGACGACGGGACGTCAGGACGACAGCGACGTCGCCTCAGAGACACTTTCAGCGACAAATATGAACGATACTGAAGGAGAGCAGTACGACTCCCAGGGTGCATTTCACTAACAAACAGCCAATCACAGAGCTCCGTACTGTGTTGTGGGTCTAACCCTGATGAAACAATCAGTTCCATCTGACTCCGGCGGCTGAGGCTCGTGGGTGTTGTAGTGTTTAAAGCTGTTCAGCAAACAGACAAACAAAGTGTGAATCAGAACGTGAACCTGCAGTCCGGCCGTTCACAAACTTCTCGTGTCTTCGGTCTCCTGCTGGCTCTCGGCTCTCGTCCAGTTTTACGTCTCCGGTCGAGAAGGACCGGGCTGCCGTGACTCAGCGGGTTCACTTGTTTGGTTTCAGTCCTTCATCCGCCCTCCAGGCAAAGGCCGCGTGTAGTTAAAGGAGAGGAGTCAGGGTGGAGCTGTCCAGAGCAGGAGACGGACAGAAGGACTAGGAATGTCTTTCTTCATGCAAATAAGATGCAAACGTGATGCAAACGAGCTGCTGAGAGTCAGCGTGTGAGCTGCTGCTGCAGGAAGACAAACAGCCTTTAACTGCTGCAGAGACGAGTCCAAACAGGACGAGGCTCCAGGACACCTCAGTCCTGGAGTTTCACTGAAGGGGGGCAGGTCTCTGTCAGGTTTATAGTTTCAGTTAGATTTACTGTTGAAACGTCTCTGAACAAACGTTTGTTGTTAACTGACGCCCACCAACATTCAGGTTAATGTGTCAACACGGTTTCAGTCCAGATCTCCTTTAAGTGTCTTTTTAAGGACCGGACTGGACTTGACTGGACCGGACTGGACTGCAGCAGCAGTAGACAGTTTAGTTAAAGTTTGATCCAGGTTTCTGTCCCTGATCCAAACGTCCTGAAGGCTTTTGTTCCTCTGCTCACACAAACATGCAGACGGAAATATCAGAAGCAACTGAACCAGTTTCCGTCTAGTTCTCCAAAAATATATGTCGCCGACTCTCAGCCTATCAGACTGAGCTGTGGTCGTTTGTTCCACCTCAGCTCCACGCTAACTCCGCCCGTCTCGGCCTAAATGAGGCTCTCTGGCTCCAGACATGCGGTAAACCCAAACTGCAGACTTTAATCCGTCTCTCCAGAAAGCAGAGGGGGACCACACAGACTCTGCAGACCGGGTTCCTGCAGTCTGACTCCCACACCACATTTACAGACAGTGATTCAGGCATCTGAGAGGTGTCTCTCCACCACCAGAGTCCACTCAGAAAACACTCGCTTTTACACTGTTTTCATTTCTCAGACGCTGCAGAGTTTCCCCTGAGCTTCTGTCTGCACTGATCCAGAGTCAGTTTACACCGTGTCTCCTGTCGGCCTGCATCAAACCTTTTCCATAAATGGACCGTCTTCTCATGCCCGCTGCAGCCGGAGCTGCTGCAGGAAGGTTTTCTGGGTGTTGCCGCTTCGCTGCATTCCTGCGAGGAGGAATGAGAGGAATGCAGCCGGCATGTGACAACACTGACAGTCCTCACAGACTCACGCAGGGATTAAAGCCCTGATACAGTCAGAGTCCTGTCTGAGTCTGAGCAGCACAAGCTTCCATCTGTGGGTCCCAAACTGTGGCTCAAGACCCGGCGAGGGGTCACAGGATAAACGTAGGGGGTCCTCAGACGATGACGAAACATTAAACCAGAAAAGTCGATGCTTTGCACATTTTCATCCTCTTCAGCTGAAACAGAGTACAGCTCTTCATTAAAAACCAGATTTTTATTGATTTTATTCGTATGTTTCTCGTCTTGTTTCTGTTCACCAGAACCAGAACAGCAGCTCTGCAGGACCCAGGAGCATCATGTAAACCTGGTTCCAGTGCAGCTCACGGCAGCAGTGAGTCAGACCTCAGTGAGCAGCAGCCGTTTCGACTGAACCGTGAAGCGGGTACACGTGGCTGCGTGAACCTGCTCAATCAAGTGTTTCTTTTCTGCATCACGGTCTGAACCGTCCCACAACCACGCACCTGATCTCAGACCAGCTGTTCAGGTTCAGTCCTGAAAACAGACGATGAGTCCTCTGCGTCTGTCGTCCCGCCGCTCGGTGAGGAGACGGGTCGAGGACGGAGACCTCCTGAACTCCACAGAAACCTGGACTGCGCCGCGTCCAGCGGTCTGCTGTAATTACGGAGGTTTTCACCCGATTTGTTGCCCTTGAAGTCTGATCTGAGACCAGTTTAGAAGGCCGTGGGTTGATCTCTTTACTCTGACTCAGAGGTGGAACAAGTACTCCGATCGTTTACTTCACTAAAAGTAGAAAGACACAGTGTCGTAGTTCCTCCCGTTAGTGTCGAGCTGGAGCTCATCAATGACTTCATTCAACTCAGCTTCGCTTAAATCATCATTTTTATGTGTTTTATTAAAAATCTGAATCTGTGAACTAACTGAAGATATCAAACAAATGAAGTGAAGTAAAAGTACAACATTTACCTCAGCAGAAAGTAACAGAAAGTGGAAATACTCAAGTACAGTAACTCCAGAGTAAATGTACTCAGTTATTTTTTTTTATTTGTTGGTTTAAATTGTGTTTCTGAATAAAACGACTGATAAAGAAAATCTGATGCTTCTTCCAGCGGACCCCTGTGACCCCCCCGACCCCTCTGACCCTGCTGACCCCCCTCAGCGGGTCAACAGCTGGGGCAGATTCACACCTCGAATCCTTCAGAGCTCAGGGTGTGAATCAGCTGCTTCGTGTTTTTACTTCACAGAAACTGTCTAACTTTATTTAACTTTATTTAACTTTATTTAACGGCCACGTCTTTCCTGGATTTCACATGTTTAAATGACTCCAAACACTCTGCATCATCATTAGTGAAAGTCTTTGATTTCTGATCATTTACAACAGACGTTTAAAATCACATTAAATATAATTAAAAATGATAATTGTTTCTTTTCAAAAATCAAGAAAAACTTTATTAATAAAATCAAACAGAGAATTCTGGAGGGAAATAAAAGACGTTCCGTTATCTATTATCTCCTATATATTGTACCTCTGCCTTGCTCTACGATTTTATTAGTAATTTTTCTTTTATGTATTACTCCATCAACCTGCCCAGGGACTACAGGTGGAAATTGTTGCTATAACCTGGCACAATGCATATTCTCTTGTTGTACAGGATTAATGTCTTATTATGCGCTGTCCCTGTTGAAATAAATTACATTACATTACATTAAAAGGAGGCAGAACAGAGGAGGTCAGGTGATGAAGTTCAACAGCAACAGAAGGAATGTGAAGCATGTGGAGAAACGTTTTCACACCTGAATGCACCTGAACACACCTGAACGCACCTGAACACACCTGAACGCACCTGAACGCTGAGAGCTGCTGACGGTTCACACAGTGTCAACACAAACTGTCACTTCTGAACTGTTTCATTCTGCTTCACTTCTCTGGTCCTTCACATCGGATCCTGCTCTGTGATTGGCTGCAGGACTTCTCAGGTGTCTTTGGTTGCAGCTGCTGTTAGAAATAAACTTTAGAAGAGAATTAAAGATATTTTAGAGGTGAGGAGAACTTTCAGGTACTGCTCGTTGAGTATTTCCACTTCATGCAGCTTCTCCTCTGCTGCAGTTCAGAGGTGACTGTGGTACTTTTTACTGCGCTTCACTTCTCGAGCAGCTCGAGGTACTTCTCAGATCATCAGATCAGAAACTGCTGGAACAAAAACCAGCAGACGAAAATGAAACAACTCAAAAAGGAAAAACATGAATTTAAAGAAAGCTGTTCCAGAGTCTGTTCAGCCCAATGAGGACTGCACACACACACACACACACACACACTGCACACACACACTGCACACACACACACACACACACGTGTATGTGTGTGTGCATGTGTCATGTCATGGGTGTGTGTGCGGCGTGTGTGTGCGGCGTGTGTGTGCGGCGTGTGTGTGCAGCGTGTGTGCGTGTGTCAAACACTGACAGGTGATCAGCGTCCGCTCAGCATGCTGGGAGCTGTGGGGTCGTGCCCTCAGCTGACCTCTGGCTGTTTCACACCCCTCAGGTAAACGAGCACAGGTGTGCAGTCACATGTTGTGTTACAGAGACTCAAAGAGAAACGCAGTGAAACCCTGAGCTCTGTCTGCCAGGCTGCTGCAGGACGCCACCGCAGACACTGAACAGGGCTGTTTGTCCTCTGATTGGGTGGACTGGGTGAAGCCTCGCGGCGGGTCAGACGTGTGTTCACGCTCTGATCTGTGCTGGAGCTCGCAGGGTTTCATCGGCTGCCTGCCGGAGCCAGCGCTGCAGACATTCTGGGTGGGCCTGTGTGGGAATCTAACGTCTGACTCAGCGCCAAACTCCAGCCAGGATTTATCATTTTTGTTTATGAAGATGACAGTAATTAGTGCAGGTTTACCTGCAGCTCAGGTGGACTCAGTCAGCTGCTCTGTGCTCATTTATTAAAACACTGACAGTCAGAGGACGGGTTGTTCAGCAGGTTAGACTCACAGCATTCAGGAAACACATGGAAGCATCAGACTAAATGTCAAAGAGAATAAACTGACTGAGCTGAACTGTTTGGTGGTGAATGAGCACAGAAAGCTTTACATGAAACGTGTTTGTCAGCAGGAGAAAACGGAAACAGGAAGTAGATTTATTGTGAAAAGTGGCCGTGTCCAGATGGTAATTCTGGATTTACTTTGCTGATATTTGTGTGCGCTGTTTGTCGTTGAGTCGGAGCCTCCAGAGTGCGCTGATTTCTGTTCATGCTACTTGTTTGTTTCCGTCCGAACAATCTGTGGCTCTTTAAAACAACAGATCGGGTTTCTTCCTGTATGGATGCAGCCGTGCTACAAAGCAGCATTCAGGCCGACGTCGGCACGCTAACAGCCGAGCGCGACCGTCCCGATCAGCTGACCACGCAGGCATCACGCCACTCGCCTCTGTTCTTGCCGGTCAACCATACAAATACATTCACCTGTGTAAAAATGAAAATAAAGTTTTTACATTTCACATCTAATCAATGTGTATCTGTGAGCGGGAAGTAAAACTAGTTATTAACCTTCCAAATCCTGCAAAAACAACTGCGACGGAGTCAGTGCAGCGACGCTAGCAGCTCAGTGATGCTACTCCAACCGAACAGCTAGCTCTGAGGTGTGCACAGGTGTGCAGGGAAACTCGGAGGATCACCAGAGTCTGCAGGATTCATCCTCTGGGGAACAGGAGCGTCAGTTTAACAATCCGTCACGTGCAGAGAGGAGGAGGGGGGAGGATGATGTCAAACTGGTGAACGTGCATGTTTCCTGCAGAGAATCACGCAGCACAGTTCAGACTGTTTACAGCCTTCGTGCTTCACCGCCTGCAGACGCAGAGACGCAGCCGTCCTCGTCCTCCGTCCCCCGCCCAGGGCTTCTGTGGCGGGTTGTTTGAGGACGCTGACAGTCTCTCCCCTCCATGTGGCGTCAGACCGGTCTGACATTTGGACCCGGGCTGTTTAAAGTGGGCCGTCTCCGGTCTGAGTCAGGAAGACTTTCGTCTGTCGGCCGCGTGCCTGTGTGTGTGTTTGCGTGTGTGTGTGGGTCGGCGTGGCGTTGTGTTTGCGTCTGTCGGCTGCAGGGCGAAGCCTGAAGTCTGCTGTGGGTGTTTTCTGACTTTACACTCAGAGTGACTGATGAAACCAGCGTGAGTCACTCTGAGGCTGGGTGTGTGTGTGTGTGTGTGTGTGTGTGTGTGTGTTGTAAGGTGTGGGATCAGATTCCTGCAGCAGTCGTCTTTGTTCTGGAACATATTTTGGGATGAGCTGTTTAATGCTGCACGCTATCTGCACATTTTCTTCTTCCCACCGCAGAGACACGCCTCGTCATGTGTGCTTTCACAACGCTGTGTGTGTGTGTGTGTGTGTGAGTGTGTGTGTGTGTGTGAGTGTGTGTGTGCATGTGCATCTGCGTGCAGCCTGCACACTGAAGCTATGTTTAGCAGACTTCAGTTCCTCATGTGGGAGCACTTTAACAGACACACATATTCTTTTGTTTTTGGGGGGGGGGGGGGGGGGGGCGCGGAGATGGCGGCGGGGGTCGGGGTCTGCTGTGACCCGCTGTGGTCGGAGCCCCTCCCTCTGCAGGGCGAGGCCTGCGGTGACAGTGGTTTGGTGGTTTTGGGCGTGAGGAGGGTCTTCAGGAGCTGCTGCGGTGTCTTTGGGAGTCGGTTGGAGGAGGGACGGGTGGGGGCTTTGTGGTGGTGGTCGGGGGTCTATTATAGTCTATTTCTGTCTGTCTTTCCCCCTGATGTCCAACCATCACAGAGAAAAGAAACAGGAGGACGGGTGGAGCTCCATGAGGTGATGGACAGATGCATCAGTACATTTACTACATTTAGTACAAAGTGAAGTACTTTTCTGAGTATTTAAATTTTGTGTGGATGTTGTACTTTTTTCTTCGCTGCATGTGTCCGACAGGCGTAGTTGCTCTTTACCTTCCAGATTCCTTCCTTGTTACATCGCTTCCTGTCACAGTGCGACTGCTCCTGCTGTGTTTGTGCAGCTCAGGTGTGTTATTGTCTGCAGGTTGAATGGAGGCGTGACGCTGCGTGAAACTGAACCCTGATCAGCTGAATGAAGAACACCTCGTTGCGCTCCACAGAAGAAGAAGCAGGTGTCATCCCAGCTGGAGAGGACGGACCTGAACGTCTTCATCCTGTTTGTTTCTGCTGAGCTGCTCCGATCGTCTGATTGGCTGTGACGGTTCCTGCTCATTAAGTGGGCGGGGCCGGGAGTCGGACGTTGGTCGGATGTTTGTGAGTTTCTGAAGCAGCTGGATGGAGGACAGACTGCCGCTGCGTTCAGGTGCTGCTGGGAAACATGAACTCACATTAAAGCGCTGGACTTTCACAGGTAGAATGACGCAGCTCTGACCACCTGTCTGACATCATATCCGCTCGTATGGCGTCTCTAAGAGAAGACTCCTGGTCCTCAGTGTTTGTCCTCAGTGCATCATTGTTGTGTTTTGATCTCATGACCTGTTTTCCACTCAGACCCACCTGCTGTGCTCTGTGTGTGTATGTGTGTGTGGGGGGGAGGGGCGACAGGCACAATGGGGACATTAGTCTCACTGCATGAGCCTCACTTAGCATTAGCATTAGCATCAGTGTCACATTACCATGTGACTGTTTACGCTTCAGCTCTGTTTACCGTTCTCGTTTCCTTCAGTCGTTCTCACGTCTCCTGCTCATTGATCACAGCTCCCCAACTGATCATTAAGGTCTGATTTACTGTGATCAGCTGACTGACCTCAGGGGCCAATCAGAGGAAAGCTTTTAGAATTTAAAAGGACCCAAATGAACTGAATGTCGTGTCAAATTACTTCATTTTGGAGACAAAAACTGACCCGTTCATCATTTCATCCTGATAAACAGTCCGAGGTTTCTTATTTCTGACAGCCTGATCTCTGAATCACATTCTGTCCATCAGTGTGTTTGAATAAATATTCAATCAATAAATTCATTAACAGAAAAGCTTTAAGAATTTATTAACGAACATTTTGTGTGACTGGACGAGGCAGCGTGATGTTGAGGAATCAGACTTGAACTGAAAAACATCTTTCAAGCTTTTTCAAGCTCTCCTTCTCTTTTTTCCAGGTTTTCCAGGCAGATCCCTGCAGACCCTGCAGAGCTGGTCAGTGCAGGTCTGGAGTCCTCAGAGTCCCTCTGGTTTGTGGTCTGGAGGGGAAACAGAAGCTGGAGGGTTTTCCAGCAGCAGCAGGGAGGGAGGGAGGAGATGTTTGGTTAGAGATCAAAGTGTGGGTGGGTGGGGTTAGGCTGGTGGCAGTGGGGGGGGGGTTACCTCAGCAAATGGTCTGTAATTGTGGGCTCGTGCACACAGAGGAAGGAGGCTGCTGGTTGGTTCCAGAGAGAAAAGTCAGACGAGGAGAAAAGAAAGTGGTTTTTATATTTTATATTTTCGTCTTTTCAGTAAAGTTTCACCTTTTATCCCAAAGTTTTCAAACATGTCATTAATCCTAATTAAACACATTATTTATCCCTGAAAATTAAATCCAGCTGAATTGAAATGAAAAGGCCACAGCTTCAAACAGAGTCAATGTCACAGTTTTTAAGGGGTTTGTTGTTGATTAATGGATTTTCTTATACTTAAGTGAATTTTGTCTTATGTCACATTTATGTGTTATTACCTCGAAAAGACCCAAAGCTTATTAATGATGACATTTTATACTCAGTTACTTTCTTTTTAAAGTAACTGAAGACTTAATTCAATCAAACAGTTTGTTGAGAATATGTGTATGAAACCTGGCCCCTTAATAAACCCTTAAACTGACAAATAATATTCATTGAAACTAAACAGTCTAACATGAAGAGGAAGTCTCCATTAATAACTACCTGATCTTAATCTCAGACTTTAGACTGACGCAGAACACATTCGTGACATTGCCAGAATGAGCAGGAAGGAAGTTTTTATTCTGAAGTCGCCTACGAGGAAATATCAGGACAAAAAGAGCAAAGAGATCATGTGACTTGTTTCTGACGACAGCTGGACGTTCATCCTCACTCACAAACAATTAACTAAAAGTGTTCAGAATTCACCTGATGGTGATACGATCTATTCAAACAGGTGAAACAGGTGTTTGTTTTGGGTCTGAGGTCTTTATAATCACCTGAATGTTGCTTCTACAACTCAAGGCTGAATCATTTTTTCTCACTACACTGAAAGAAGTTTTCATTCGTTTCAGAGAAACCAGTTTTCAGGACTCAGTTTGAATCAATTAGTCCAAAATTCTCCTAATGAAGACTTTTTCAAAGCAAATTAACTTTCATCAAATAATTTCAGCTCATTTCTTCTTCTCTCCTGTTCAGCTCAAGTTTAAAGTTCTGCAGAGAATACGAGACTATCATCTGCATAGAAATGGATGTTATTCATGTGAGTATAATGTAGATTTCAGATGATCCTGGACCAGAACAGGACCTTGTGGTGCAGCTGTGTGTTCTGAATGTTACTGATGCTCTGAAGCACATTAACATCTGTCGACATATTCTGCTTCTCTTCACGTGCTGGTAGACATCAACGTGTCCGACCCGTTTAGAGACAGAAACGACTGTAGGACAAAGATGTTTGCAGCGTTGATGGTTCTATGAGACTCACTGAATCCAACAGAGAACATGCTCAAAGCTTTGCTGGAACTTTAAACTCACTTTTGTTCTGTTTGGAGTTCTGAAACGGTTCTCCTCACTGTAACGAAGGTTTTCTGGGTCGGGCTGACCCATTTTTTCAGCCTCACACACAGAAAGCACACAGCAGCCTCAGCTCTGTGGTTTGGCTGCAGGGAGTCGGGGGGAGGACGGCGGAGCAGGGGGGGGGGCTGGGGGTTACTCTGCGGCGGGACGGGCGGGGAGACGCCCAGCTCAGTAAATTTAGCCTCAGCTGGGACAAAAATAACCTCCGCAGTCCACAGAAGATATTTATAGCTCAGACAGAGAAGAAGAAACCTCCCTGTTCTCTGAACTCCAGCTTCTTCATTATTCGCTGGTATTTCTGTCTCTGCATCAGACTGTGGAAAGGAACTGAGTACATTTACTCAAATACTGTATTTAAGTACAAATGTTAGGTACTTGTAATGAGTTATTGTTGCTGTTTGATCTTCAGATGTTTGATCTGCTGCTTTTCCTCTCAATGATCTGAATGATCTGAATGTGTTTGTAATAATGTGGAGCTTCGGACTAAACAAACACTGTGAAGGCGTCACTTTGGCCTCATCGTCACCACATTTCTCACTATTTTCACAATGCTTCCAAACCGATCGATCGATCGATTGATGGAGGAAATAATCAGCTGAAGTAATATTTTCAATGCAGGACTTTTACCTGTAACAAAGTATTTTGACAGTATGGGATTAGTACTTTTTCTGAAGTGAAGGATCTTGGAGTACTTCCTCCATCACTGACTCTTGAGGTTGAATTGCTTCCTCCCTCCTATCCTCTTACCATGGCAACAAACAGCAGCCTCCTGTCTTGATTACCTGAAGGCTGGACACACCTGGGAGGTTGATATGAGGACAGATCTGATCCTCTGTCTGATCCTCAGAAGGTTTTTGATTGGCTGCTGCTGTCTGGTTGTTTCTGATGATGGGGAAGGAGAACTCACCTGCTGCTTCTGACCTCACCTGTGTACTGATGATGAACTGATGTCGATTCACTGTCTGACAGCCTCGCTGGGTGAGATCGGTTTAGCACTCAGCTGGTCAAACGATGAGATATCTGGATCACACGCAGAACATCTGGATCACACGCAGAACTGCAAAACCACAGAGCGGGGAGGTCCGGATCATTCAGTGATGGTGGTTTCCTCTGCGGCGTCCAACCTCTGACCTGCTGAGGTCAAAGGTCTGCAGCTTCCTGTCCTGTCCGGTGATACTGTAGTCTGCTGTAATGACATCACACAGTGGCAGCCAATGAGGAGTGAAGGTCAGCGTGGAGTCGGAACCTGCTTCAGTCAGTGTTGTTTTTGCCGTCAGTCCTCAGTGAGAACATTTAATAGACATTTTATTTTATTATTAGTTTATTTTGGACTTTTTTAAGTTTAATCTTGTAAACGAGAGTGTGACGTGATTAAAAGTCTGCAGTCTGTAATGTCCCTGTAAGGCCCACTGTTGCAAAATTACAGCATCAGTTTTAGCTATGCTAACAAAAAAATCAGCAATGACCGTTTAACATCATCAGTGGTTTAACCAATCAGTGCTGTTGGATGGTAAATGTGTTATAGGTCCGGCCATCAGGCCATGAACTCACACAACCTGCAAACTTTGGGGTTTTTTTGGGCCTGACAGGGTTAAAGAACTGAGTCAGGAGGGATGCCACCATTTAGCCTTTAGCATGTTTGTTTCGCCTTCAATAACCTGAAGTCAGCGTCAGAAATTGGGATATTTGCAGCTTTTTCCTCCTTTGTTTGTGCTGCTCGATGTGTTTGTGTGGTGTTGCAGCGATCTCTGCCTCTCACGGCTTCATCCTTCATTTGTTTTTACCTCCTCCTCCTCCTCCTCCTCCTCTGTGACTCATCTCTCTGATGCTCTCCGCTGATCCTGAAGCAGCCTTACATGGTCACTGACGCTGCAGCAGGATCTCCCTACGTAACGCGCCGACGTGTCGGTGGGCCGACCGCGGCCGCCGGCTCCCACCGGCTGCTCGGCCCGACGGTCCAATCGGCGGGCTCCGTCTGTTTCCACGGCGACGTGACGCAGGGCCGAGAGCGGGGAGGCCTCCTCGCTGCAGCTGAACAGAAATAACTGTGACACACATTCTTCCTGAGAGTTTGTCTAAAAATAAAAGAGTGAGCCGCTCAGAGCTGAAAACACTGTGAACACACTCGCTGAGAGGCAGCGAGCTCACATCATGAACCTCTGCACCTTATCTTCACCTGACTCCAGCTCATCCATTCCCATGTTGTTTCTCCACAAACCTTGTTTTCTGCATCCTTCAGTCAGTACATGGATTATCTTCACTGGCAGCGCTTCTGCTGATCCGGGAAGTGTTTGCTTCTTATTCACAGAGGTCTTAAGGTGGACGGAGGTTCAGGACCAGAGTCCTACCAGACGTTAGCTCAGGTTAGCTGTGGTTCAGCTTCCCCGACCTGTAACCAGGAGCTGTGAGTCTTACCTCAACCAGAAAAACCTTCATCACACTTTACTCGCCCGTTAACATTTCTTCATCATTAAACATCATTTAGGTGAGCAGCGGCAACATCTGTGATGCTGCCTTCAATGACCTAAACGAAGTGTAAGAAATCTTTTTATTTGGACATCAAAAACTCCTCAAACTACTGTTTCCATGCTGAGGTCAAAGGTCACCATTTAATCTGCATGAGTCTGCAGCTTCCTGTCCTGTCCGGTGATACTGTAGTCTGCTGTGATGACATCACACAGTGGCAGCCAATGAGGAGTGAAGGTCAGCGTGGAGTCGAACCTGCTTCAGTCAGTGTTGTTTTTGCCGTCAGTCCTCAGTGAGAACATTTAATAGACACTTGATTTTATTTTATTTTGGACTTTTTTAAGTTTAATCTTGTCAACGAGAGTGTGACGTGATTAAAAGTCTGCAGTCTGTCATGTCTTCAGCTATTTTTGGGTCTGACAGGGTTAAAGAACTGAGTCAGGAGGGATGCCACCATTTAGCCTTTAGCATGTTTGTGTCACCTTCAATAACCTGAAGTCAGCGTCAGAAATTGGGATATTTGCAGCTTTTCCATTCACTGTCACCTTCAAACACATGAGTCACTGAGTCAGGAAGATCCTCGGAGATACAAGCTTCTTACACAGTGGCCATATTTATTATCAATGCAAACCAGTAACTCCAGCTGTAAAATGAACAAAGTGGAAAACCATTCTGGGTGTGTGAGGGATCAGAGCAGGCTGATGCAGATCACAGTCTGTGACGTCCTTGTTTCTGGTCCTGCATCACTGGCGTCAGATCAGTCCGTAGGTTCAGTGTACAGTCAGGGTGTGGGTCTCCAGCGAGTCCACGTCCTCACACTCACTGCTGGTGTTTACATTATGTGGCCATGGCAACCATCTTTTACTAGCTTCAACAACATAGCAAATAGCTCCAAGCTAACAGTGTCCATAAATAAATCTGTTGTATATTTCTGACATGTGTGTGTGTGTGTGTGTTTGTGCCTGGTTATTGTAGGAGACAGTCGGTGCACAGACTGACTGTTCCACAGAGCTGCAGGTTCAGGGTGTGAAAAGCTCCGTCACAAAGTCTCCACGGCGGTCGTGAACACGACCACGCGCAGCAGATCACTCTCCCGTTAAACCTCTGATGTCTGAGGACTCGCGGCCCCGTCCGCCACAGCAGGGACGGGCCGGCCGCCAAAACAAACAGGCCCGTGGCGTCAGCAGAGCGGCGGAGCCCCGTTACAACAGGATGTGACATCAGGATGTGACATCACGGGCAGAGGCCGCAGGCTGTTTGCGCAGAGTTGGCTGCAGAGCTTCAGTTTACAGCTCAGCAGGTTACACACAAACTCACAGCTGGAAGGACTCCCTGTTCTCTGAGCCCGTTCAGAAATGTGTGACACCCACATCGTTCAAAGGAAAACTGCACGGCTGCCAAAAATAACCTTCAAAGATCAGAAACATGAGAAAAACTCAGAGGGAACCAGTGACACGCTGTTCTCTGCTGGTTTATCCTGTTCAGCGGTGCTAAACGGTGCTGCAGTCTAAAGATGCTGGACATGTTAGCTAACACAACTCTAAGCTAACAGGACAATGATGCTAACTAAAAGCTAACAGGACATAGAAGCTAACTCTAAACTGCAGAAAGAAGTCACACAGAGGATGTGATGAAGAGGTGATGAAGACTTTTCCTCAGGTTTTGACAGATGTTGAATGTTTTTAGTGTCCTTGCCTGACAAAGTGTGTGTTTGCTGTATGTGTTGATGTTGTTATAAAGTTGTGCGATTATCTTTTGTCCAACATTGGACGTGATGAAGATGAGGATCTGGTAACTAAATGCTTCATCGCTGCATATCTGCTTCAGGGCTCAGACAAAAGTTACACACAATAAAAAAAGCAAACCTGAGTCAGCAGAAGTGACTCATTATTTATCTTGTGATTCCTGCTGATCGTGACCCCCCCCCACCACACACACACACACACACACACACACAGCTGACTGGAACCACAGATTCTAACTACACCAACAGGAACTGCAGTCGTCAAAAACGATGACACCAAACAATGAAATGTTATTACCTAAAGGAACAGTGAGTTAGCCTAGCTTAGCACAATGACTGGAAGCAAGGGAAAACTGCTAGCCTGCCAGTGTTCAGAGCAAGGCAGCGACACTGCTGCAGGTTTAATTCCCACAGAATGAGAAGAGAACACACTCACTCAGCAGATGGCACCATGGAAACGGAGGCGGTGTGAAGATCTCCGCCGCCAACACACTCGTCATGTGACCTGCAGCCTTTATGAAGAACTGGGCTTCTGTGCAGTTTTCTAATGGACCCGTCGTCATTCTGCAGCGTTTAGAATCAGCTGAAGGTTTTATTGACGCTGCAGTAATCTGATCAGGATGTGATCAAATGTGTCCTGCAGGCGTCACGTACGAAGACAATATGGGACAAATGTGACCACCTGAGGAGGATGAGGGGCCAAACGTGTTCAAGCATCTACACTCAACCAGGATTCAGCCCTGACTCTTCACACACAAACCATAATACTCATAAACCCTTCAGTGTTTATCTGAGGGAAGTTCTGCAGTTTTTCAAGTCACACAGGACGACCTGCAGTTTGCTCATGATGCAGAATATTATCACCTGAATCACCTGCATTAAAACGGTCACTGACTTCAACTGATCTGAAATATTTCACACGGCGTAGCATGAAGAAGGAGAATAGTGATGGACCAAGACCTGGTCCCTGTGGTACTCCAAGTGTGAGATGGGGGTCAGAAGCCCAACATGTTTGGGAACTACTGGTCTAAAACATAATTTTACGCTACAGAGATGAAATTCTCTGGAACGAATAAGACCCAAACCAGCAGAAACACCAAAAGGAGGTGTCCACAGCATGTGGACAGCGTCCTGCAGCGTCCACAAAACGTCATTTCACAAACACAAAACCTAACTGAGCTTTATCTGGTGCCAGAGTTTTGTCTCAGTGCGGCGATCTTCAGCTAAAAAGAATAAAACCAGGATGAATTAGGTTGAAATTGTGTTTTTTAAATATCCACACACGGTGGAGACGGCGTGGACGGCCCACAGTCTGCGGCGCCGGCCGACATGTCGGCTTCATCACAGGTTACATCCAAAGGAACAGCATGTTGGGGGTCTGTCCACAAACTTTTGGCCATTTAGAGTTTTTCTGAGACACAACATTTAAGTAAAATTTAACACCAGAAAAAAAAACACTTGATTTTCTCTCTCACACACACACACACACCTGGATGAAACACTCAGGAATCAATAATTTCTCCTTCAATAATTTATTGATCAGACAGAATCAACAGGTGGATTCACATATATTACTCTGCTCCTTTAAATAATCAGCTGTCACCTCAGTGTTTATATTTCGTCACTAACAACAAGAAATTATAACACATGACGTCACCCGTCCTGAAACGTCACCTCAGTTCATGTGTGAGCAGCTGCAGCTCAGGTGGTCCGAAGCTTCACGTGCAACTTCAGTTCATTCATTCACCAGGTCAGTCACGTGACACCCAGCGGCTGTCGGTCAGTCACGTGACATTTCATTAACCTCTCCCCTCTCTGCAGCTCCCGGACCTGAATACTGCTCCACAGTCCTCCCTCCTCTAACGGGAGTCCGTGTCCGGCTTTCAAAACCCGTCCGGTCCCGGTCCCGGCATCTCACGCGCCCCCGGTCAAATCAATCAGCCAATCAGGCAGCAGGAAGGCTCCGGTGTGTCCGGTCCCTGTCTTTCCTCAAACGCCGTTATTCCTCCTCAGCAGGGGGCGGCTGTTTGGACTCTTTCTCACCGCTCCTCAGCGGACTGGTTCGGTTTGGATGGATCCGGCTCGGCTCAGCGGTCCTGCAGGTCCAGACAGGGGACCCACTGGTTCCTGCAGCGGCTCTCCTCACAGAAGCTGCTGATGTCCTGCAGGGCCTGACTCTGCAGCGGCTGCACCGGAGGATTCTGTAAGAGAAGCGGGGGGGGGGGGGGTCGGTCAGACTCTGCTGGTCTGTGCAGTTTCCTCTGATGAACTCTCCACATCTTTCATTACATTACAGCAGAAGGGGGGGGGGGGGGGGACTTACAGTGACCAGGATGCAGTGCAGGTCCCGCGGCTCGTTGCCGTTGCTGTCCTCGGTGTCCTCCCCCAGCAGCTGAGCCAGCCGCCTCATGCCGGACACCCGCAGGATGTTGATGTCGTTGTCGCAGCAGAAAGCCTGCAGCAGCGTGAAGTGGATCTGCAGCGCGATGTCGTCTTCATCCTCCTCATCGGTGGCGAGGACGCACAGGACCACGCTGTCCGGGTCTCTGCAGGAGCAGGAGGGGGGGCGGGTTAGTGTCAGCGCCTCCTCAGCTTCATATCACAATTTATGATAAACTGACATTTATGATAAAAACGGTGGAAAGTAAATACTCACACATTCATGAGCTTGGCGGACTCGTAGACCCCCACCGTGAGACAGTCCTGCCGCTGAGCCGCGACCAGCAGCTCCTCCAGAGCCTGACTCACCGTCTCCATCCTGCAGAGACACAGAGGCGGTTAGAGAGGGGCCGAAACCCGCAGAGCAGAGCGCGGCTGCAGCTCCGCGACCCAGCCTGACAGCACAGTCCCACAAATATCTGACCCCCCCGTGCGTCATTACGCATCATTCACAACCGCAACGCATCAGGAACTTACTTTTTCTCGGTGCTGTTGGATCCAACGACCTCCTCAAGAGTCATGTTGAAGTCAGTAAAATAATCCACAAGATCCAGGATAATAAGAAAAATCCACAGCGCAGAGAGGCTGCTGTCCCCTGAACGTCCCGGAACAAAGTCCCAACCAGCGGTAATCCGGATCGGTCCAAAGATCCTTCCAGAGTCCGATAGACAAGTTCACAGGTTCTGAGTTAAGTCCGTGATGTGAGTCTGAGAGAAGAGACGTCTGCTGTTTCCCTTCACAGCTCCGGTATTTATACCCCCCGTCCGCGGCCGCAGTCACCCCGCCCGGCCGCTCGGTGCCTGATTGGCCGCAGCTATCAATAGAACCCCCATACTCTGCGCCCATTGGCTGAGCTCGCAGTCGACGCTGGCGATCCCACGTGGTGGTTTCGGAGAATCCCCCGCTCTCTTCCCCCCTCCCTCTCAGTTTGTTTGCTGGGAGTTTTCTGAGTTTCTTTCTGAGTGGAGGAATTTCCAGATCTGCCTCCCTGCGCCTCCTCCGTGATCCCAAGATCTGTTCCTGCTGCACGGGGACAGCAGCGGGGGTCTGCGGAATCACAGCCGGCCTGCAGAGAGCTCCCACCCGGCTCTGCAGCCCCGTCCCTCCCGGCTCTGCAGCCCCCTCCCTCCCGGACAGAAAGAGCCACAAACAGACACTTAAATGATGTGTTTTTTAAACAGAGTCTGGTTCTTGCAGAAATAAAGCAGGTGATCATCCCCGTGTCAGAGCACGAGCCCAGGAAACAGCACGACGGAAGCTGCACGTTGTGCAAGAGGAGGTTAAAAATAAAAGATGGGAAACACGCGGGGGGGGGCAGGTGACAGCGTGCTTCTCTTTTCTTTCACATGTAGTTTTGTTTGTTCTTGCAGACAGTTGGACGCTGAGCTGCAGCTTCAGCTCGTGCTGCTTCTGGATGCTTCCGTCCGGCCCACAAAGATCCGTTTCCCGGCCCAGCCTGATCCTGGTCTGAGCGGTGCAGACCAGAACTCTGGACCAAAGCAGTAAAACTCATATTCATGGATGTAAATCTTTATTTGAATACTGCACTTCCCTCATGTTCCGTGTTCACGCCACATGTTTCTGTCACGCACACGTTCACCCCCCCCATCAGACCCTGCAGAGTAAAACCAGGTCTCAGACGCCCCCCAGCGGCCCCGCGGCGACACTGCAACAGTGAAACCAGCAGGACATGTTGGAACAGGCCTGAGTCTGCCTAACCGGTTCCCCGAACTGGGCCACATGCAGCGGGGGTCCTTGTGGTGGAGGGGCTGGGGGTCTTCAGGGTTTCAGGGTTTTGTAGGCTTCATTAACAAATGAAGGCGCTTCGGGGAGATTTTGCACAGTTTCATGGTTTAGTATCAGTTTTTAAGGGACCTTTTCTGGAGTTTCTGGACTCAGACTGTCCTGATTCATCAGCAGCCTGAAGCAGCCGACACGCAGACCTTCACTCCAAAGACACTGATCTCAAATCAGTCATGTCAGCTTTTAAACCCTCATCGTAACACCGGGCGTTTAAGAGCTTAAACTGAACTTTAAGGGTTTTTGACTTGGCTGCACCTTGTTAAAATAAGATATTAATACAGTGATGAAGATTAAGGGAGTCTGGATGTGGTTCAGGTCTGGATATCTCCCCATGATCAGGGACCTGCAGGAAATGGTTTATCTGGTCTTTGAAAGCAGTTTAAGTGGTTTTACAGTTCCTCTGATGTCTCTTTCAGGAGTTTTTAGTGTTATTGTTAGACTCTGAAGAAGATGAAGATGAAGATGATGATGAAGATTCATCACCTTCAGTCTGTTTTGATCATTTATGATCTTTTTTAAGAAACATCTGATGAAATGTTCCAAAGAAAAGATTCATGATTCATGACCTGATTTCATTCAAAGAGAAAGAAGTGTGTGTGACTCCGGTCCTGTTGCGCCCCCTGCTGGTCTGATCCGGATCACACAGGAGGACTTGAATCCTCTTCTTGTTTCAGCTTTAATATCTTTTCATGTGAAGTGTTTTATATTTTTTTGCTTTCTGCCGTAAGAAAACTCTTCATGTTGAACTGTTTTCATTCTTATCTTTCATTTTTCTGTTTTATTGAGACGTTCAGTTTTCTCGTTAACGGAGGTGATTCGTTTAATGAATGAAATCTTAGTTTGAGGAGCTTCTTAAGGCTTTTTAAAATTTAAGAGGCTCTTAAGATATGAAATTAAAATTAGTAGTTTAAAGTTAAGAGGGTTTAAAGGAATCAGTAATCATGTTCATATTTAAGATGAATCAGATTTTAGTCTCAGGACGTCGGAGCATTTAAAGATGAAGTTAAAGATGTAAAGTTCAGATCTTGAGTTTGGTTTCCAGTTTTTGACTCAAACTTAATTCTGTTTTACTTTCTGAAGTGATTTGTTACATTTTGCATCATCAGTTGACAGTTGATCCCTTTAAGGGATCCTTTCTCATTAAAAACAGATTACTGCCCTGAATGAAACATGTTAAAGATCCTTTAATGATCCATGAATGAAGAATAAACCCATCAGACAAACTGAAGCTGAAACACAGAAAATGAGGCTGTTTGATTATTGATGAGAGATCAGGAGGTAATCAGGGTCAAACTGCAGATTGATGAGGCTCGTTAGCAGCCAATCACAGCTTTCACTAATGAAAAGTGTGAAGAGCTGAAGGGATGTGGACTGATCACATGACCTCTGATTACATCATCAGTGATCCGAGTCTCAATCCCTCTGAGTTTTTAATGTATACAGCACTAACAAAGTGTGGAGGGCGTCATTGATAACTGATCGCTCACTGATTGATTATTGAACAACAGAAAGTTCTTCAGAGTTTAATGAGCAGAAAAGAAAAACGTGACAGAAACGATCCTTTCAAAGAGTTTTCAGTCGTTCGAGTTCAGATCAAGATGATTAAATGTTTGTATGAACTCTTGAAGAAGATTTAAAGTGATCAAACTGAGTTTTGAGGCTGTTTGGAAATGAACGTTTCAGAGTTTTCAGGTTGAACGCTGATGATTCAGGTGTGTCATTAGAGTGTCAATGGCTTCATTGATAAGTGATCAGTGGATCATCAGTTGCTGATTTGATAACAAAAGAAAGTTTCATGAACAGATGAAAATGATTTGACATTAAGTTCCAATAAAAACTGAGAGATGTTAAAATTTACGGCTCGTAAATGTTCCTCAGAGGTTTGATCACATGTTTGGAGGCTTCGTCCAATCACGTCCTTTAAATGAAAGAGCAAAGAGCTGTTCAGGGATTCAGGTCCAGATCGGCCATCAGTCAACGATTTGTTAAAGTGAACTTTTAATGAACATAAAAACAAAGACTGATCACATGATGATCACATGATGATCACATGATGATGTGTCTTCAGAGCCAATAAAAGAAAGTAACATTTGGAGACAACGATGGGATGATTACTGATTTCAGCAGATGATCAAAGCTTCAACCTGCAGTTTGGATTCAGGTCAGCTGATCGCAGGTCTGATTAACAGCATCACTGATTAAGAGAGGAACGTCAGAGTTTAATGAGCAGAAGAGAATCACATGACAGAAACTCTGCAGGTCTAAAAGGTTAAAGGTCAAACCCTCAGGTGAAACATCTGAAGAGTCTGTATGAATAAATATTCTGTAAACTCTAAAAATCTTTTTACTTCAGCTCTGAAATCAACTCAGAAGCTTTTCACTGCAGGTCCAGTCTCAGTTCATTCTTTCAGGAGGTTTTTAGTGGCTTTAAATGTTGAAAATAAATGTTTGAGGAACTTTTTGGGTACAAAATATTATTTTGATATTTTCAGTTGTGAAATGAAATTACAATTAAATTTCAAGAAGCTGTTTTTCCGTGCAAACAATTATCTAAGAGGCTTTTAGATCCTAAAATGAAAGTATCAGAGTTCAGAGACCTTAAAGAAATAAAACAGGTTGAAACTGTCTGAAGATTTCTAAACTCAACTCAAACGTCTTTATTTGACAAATAAACTCAAGAGAACTTTGGAATCCACAAATTAATTCAGCTAATTAAAGTTTACAATACACACACTGATCTGTTAGTGAGAGGAAGTGTGTGTGTGTGTGTGTGTGTGTGTGTGTGTGTGTGTGTGAACTCTCCTGCTGGTTGACGCTCGTCTTCAGTCTGCAGTCGTTCCTCTCATTTCCATCTCACACTTCCTTAAATCGCTGATTTCTCCTGCAGAGTCTGGTGCCTCAGAATACGCACGCTGAACCTCTCACTTAACAAAAGTACATTTACTCAATTACTGTACTTAAAAACACATGTGAGGTACTTGTGCTTTATTTTTTCCACTTCTGCTCCACCACATCTCAGAGGGAAATATTCAGTTTTTACTCCACTACATTTATCTGACAGCTTTACGATGAATCAATTAATGATCAATAAGTCGAGTGGCAGATAACTAATGATCATCTATTGATGATGTTTCAGTGATTGTTGATGTTTGATCTGCTGCTTTTCCTCTGAATGATCTGAATGTGTTTGTAATAATGTGGAGCTTCGGACTAAACAAACACTGTGAAGGCGTCACTTTGGCCTCATCGTCACCACATTTCTCACTATTTTCACAATGTTTCCAAACCGATCGATCGATCGATTAATGGAGGAAATAATCAGCTGATTGATCCAGAATGAAAAGAATCATTAGTTCAAATGAAGCTCAACCAGCTCCAACAGATCCTGAACAGGATCCTGGTGGAATGTAACTAAGTACATTTACTAAAACACTGTACTCTAGTGTAATTTGGTGGTACTTGTACTTTACTTGAGTATTTCTGCTAGGCCTACTTTATACTCCTCCACATCTCAGAGGCAAATATCGAACTTTTTACTCCACTACATTTGTAACTTTAGTTACTTTATAGGTTGAGATTATGAAAACAGAATAAACTTATTAATGATGGTGTATTGTTACACATTGAAGTATTCAGCAGTACATGAAGTCATTAAAAGGATCAGCTGCAGCATCGAAGTGATGAACACTGAATGCATCACTTCCGGTATTTTAGGTACAAAATACTTTGACGTGAATACTTTTCTACTTTTACTTATTCTTGATTTTCGTCCTGATACTTTTAGATCTGAGCCACAGCTGAAACACTGTGCGCGCGTGCGTGCGCGCGTGTGTTTGCCACTTTGCCAAACTCCAAGTGCCGTGATGACCTCTCTCCTCCCAGATGCATGCCGGGAGGTGGAGTCCTTCACACGGCCGTTAAGCCAGCACCGCTCGAGGACCTGGACTACATTTCCCGGCACGCCCCGCGGTTTTCTTCCTTCCCTCCTTCCTTCCTGCAGCTTCGGCCCTTCTGCCGTGAAAAAGGAAGATGAGAAGCAGCGGCGGTCCGCCGACACCGAACCGAACCTGAACCGAGTCTGACTTCCAGCGGAATGGCGGCAGAGCGGTTGCTGACGGACCGGAGGCCGAGCTCAGCTGCTGTTCTCCGGCCTTGAACCCGCCACGACCGCCGCTGGAGCTGCGGAGCCCGGAGGAGCGGCGGGTGGAGCTGCAGCCTGCCGGGCCGAGCCGTGCCGAGCCGAGCCGAGCTGCCGTCATCTCTCGACCCGCTAACGATGCTCAGCTAGCTGCAGGACCGAAGCCTCGACTGCACCGCACCCCGAAACCAGACGCGATCTCTCCCTGTGCCCCCTTCAGGTGAGAGTCCGGCAGCACACCTGGAGCCCTACCTGCTCCACTGAGACAGACCTGCACTTGTGTGGATCTGTGCCCTGATCTGGACTTGATTCGGGTCTGGGTCCTGCTGTCAGACTGGAAACCTGTCAGATTCTGTGATGCTTTTACCAACTCTGGTGCCTCCAGGTTGGTGTCTTTATCCACCAGTTTGAACCAGGTGACAGTGTCACGTGACCCACAGGTGAGTTCAGTGTACAGGTCAGAGCATCACAGACTCTGATTCCGGTCTAACAGCGCCTCTGATCCAGTCATAGTCATACAGGTGCAGATCTCAGAGGTGTTCATACCCGAGTGTCAGAACTGGTGCTTCAGTCCTTCATTTGAGTTAGAGAGACAAGGTGTCACATCAGGCAGGTGAGAAGAGAACCTGTGAATCTTTAAAGTGACAGTCAACAGACCCCCTGACACAGCTGCTGGACTCCTGAGCAGGTTTAGTACTAGTCCTGATCCAGGACCACCACACTGTGCGTCAGACCTGCAACATTTCAGACAAAAACTTTAATTAACCACAAACATCATCATCAGCAGTTTTAACCACATTTCTTCTGTTCTGTGAGAATTTTTATTTACACAATTTGTCCTCAAATGGCGTTAATGAGACCGAAATGTGTGAGGAATGATTGATGGCTGTCAATCACTGCAGTATCCACCAGCTGATCGATCATGTCATCAGTGCTCTCTGAGGTAAAAGCAGAGTCTGGTCTTCAAAGGTCCACATTGATCCAGAATGCTGACTGTGTCCTTTTCACCACACGGCAGCGTTCAGACGTCAGGACATGAGTGTAAAATGTGTTTATTGTGTTCAGACACAGTCAAACAGTGATCAGATGAAACTGTCAGAGCAGCTTCAGAGGAAGAATCATCGTGTGAACAAGTTCACTGCGCTGCAGCGGACGGCACCGGATTCTTCCAGCTGTTCTGTTCGTTAAGATTTAAACTAGAGGAAATTACATCACAAGATTAAAGTGTTTCAGCTGTTCTTGATGTTTTGATGTTTGATTTTTACAAAACTTAACAGAACATTAATAAAATGAGCAGTGAGCTGATCTGAATCACCGTCCAGCAGGTGTTTCCTCTGGTCACGCCCCCAATTAGTGATGTCACTGCAGGTATTTTGTCTGTGATGGAGAACAGCTTTGATTGCAAGTCACTCACTGTGGTTGTAATAGTCCTGGTTCTGATCTGGTCCTGGTTTTGCAGTGTCCCTGCAGGCTGCAGCATGGAGCGCTCCGGCAGCATCCAGCTGGACATCCCGGACTTCAGTAACTCAGTTCTGTCTCACCTGAACCAGCTGCGCGTTCAGGGCCGTCTCTGCGACATCGTGGTCAACGTGCAGGGCCAGAGCTTCCGGGCACACAAGGTGGTCCTTGCCGCTAGCTCGCCATATTTCCGGGACCACATGTCCCTGAGCCAGATGAGCACCGTGTCGCTGACGGTGATCCGCAACCCGACGGTGTTTGAGCAGCTGCTGTCCTTCTGCTACACCGGCCGCCTCTGCCTGCAGCTCGCCGACATCATCAGCTACCTGACGGCCGCCAGCTTCCTGCAGATGCAGCACATCATTGACCGCTGCACCCAGATCCTGGAGGGCATCCACCTGAAGATCAGCCTGGCTGACATGGATGAGGAGCCCACGGAGGAGGCACGGGGCTCCAGGAGCAACAGGACCCTGGAGGCTGTGGTGCGAGGAGGCGGCCACCATGGCGGCCTGCGGCTCCTTGGCCCACGGGGGGGCACAGAGGCGTGTGAAGCAGTCAGCCCCGCCGAGGAGCCCCTCAGCCCGCCGCCAACGGTGGAGCACAGCGGGCTGGAGGGGTCTGGGGCCGCCACCAGCAGGGCCAACAAAGAACCAATCCTTCGCATCAACCGGGCCGGTCAGTGGTATGTGGAGACGAGCAGCGAGCCGGAGAGGACCGGCAGTGCTGAGGAGGGCAGCGGTCTGGACCGAGTGAGGATCAAGACGGAGAGGATGGAGGAGTGGATTGGAGCAGGAGAGAACCAGGAGGAGGGGGGGCCGGTGGAGGAGGGTACCACGGTGATGATCGACACGTCGGGACGCAGCACGTTGGTGACCGGGCCGGTGGGAGCCCTGGGGGGCCGGAGTGCCCAACCGTCCTCCAGCTTCAGTGAGACCGACAGGTGAGTCACAGCGATGTTGTGCTGTACCGCTAAACCGTACGCATATGTGTGCTAATGTGTGTTTGTGTGGCAGGTTCAGTCCCACCGGCAGCGTCGTCGTCCTGGCAGAACGTCAGAGAGCGAAGAGCGAGTCTCCCAGCAGGGCGGACGAGCTGCGACAACCCAGTTCTCAGGTACCGAAAACCAAACCACATCCAGCTGTTCTGTAAAAGTAGAGACAGTCCAGCCGGGGTAGTCCGGCTGTTGTTTGTTGTTTTACCTCTGTAACCTCTAAAACTCCAGGTCTGGACCTAAACCACAGCAGTTTGTTCATCCAGATTAAAAATCCAGTTTGATAGGTCTGTTCTGGTTCTGGTCCTGGTCTGTATTAACGTGTGGTTCTGCCTGTCAGGGGGAGGAGCACGCAGCTTTTGATATGGGTGGCTATGAGGACTACCTGAGGGAGCAGGTAGGAGACCGCTGGTTCCGCTACAACCCCCGGCTCACCTGCATCTACTGCTGCAAGTCCTTCAACCAGAAAGGCAGCCTGGACCGCCACATGCGCCTGCACATGGGCATCACGCCGTTTGTCTGCCGCATCTGCGGGAAGAAGTACACCCGCAAGGACCAGCTGGAGTACCACATCCGCAAGCACACCGGCAACAAGCCCTTCCACTGCCACGTCTGCGGCAAGAGCTTCCCCTTCCAGGCCATCCTCAACCAGCACTTCCGCAAAAACCACCCGGGCTGCGCCCCCCAGGAGGCCCACAGCGCCTCCCCAGAGACCACCACCGCCTCCGTCACGTCCAGGGGAGGGCCGAGCGACGAGGCCTCCCCCAGCCAGGAGGAGCCAGAGGCCGGGGGCGGCGGCGGCGGCGGAGGTCAGTACAGCGAGGGTCCCCAGGCCTCGGTCTCCACCACGGGGCCCGACTGACCCTGAGAAGGGACAGGTAGGGTGGAGGTTGGGGTGGGGGTGACGGACGTGGAGGTCCGTCTGATACTGTTGCACCTGAAGCCAACAGGACTGAACCTGCTCAAGTGACGGACTCTGAGTCTGAACTGAGATTTTTTCGCTTTAAACCGCATCTACCTTCACTAACCAAACGGAACAGATTAAGCTAAAATGAAGAAACGCCACACACTCCAACAACCTCATACACCACACGATGCAGTGGTCCTCGTTTGCCTCCGTCTACTTTATGTTACAGATTTCTACTTTTATATTACAGGTATTACAGGTTCACAATGCAGCGTCACGGCAGTCTGTCTGGTGGAAACTTTGCCAAACTACTCAGTGCCAGTTAACAGTTCAGATCCTTCGTATTTGCCTTGAGACAATCCGGAGCGGCGAGGTTCATGAAGTAATCCGCGCTCTTCAGTGCCAAAGTGGCACGAAAAGATTTAGTTGCACAAAAAGGTTCAATGAGAAAAGTTGGACAGTTCAGGTCCAGTGTGATCAGAGTTCCTCGTCTTCTTCTCTGCTGACGTGAGAAGAAGTTTGCATAAAGTTTAGAGGACGACCTTTTTAGCACGGACGAAGGTGTCGCGCTGCTCATCTTCACATCCTGGTCTTCATCCTCACGTACAGATTATGAGCTGCCATTCCTGATTTGTTTGTCAGGAGTCACCTTCATGGCTCATTAGTTTCAATATTGATTAATCTGCCGGGGAGTCCGTTGATAAATAGATTCATCATTTGATCTATAAAGTGTAAAAAAACAGACATCAGATTGTTAATGTCTGTCTGTCAAGTGACGACTCGTGAGTACGAAGCGTCTCCGTCAGAAGCCGAGCAGCAGTTTTTAATCTGAACTCCACAGAAGAAGAGCATCAGGAAACGCTGCCAGCTCGTTTCACAACGTGTGAAGTTTGTTTCTGATCTGAAACTGATCTCTGATCATCTGCACGAGTTAATCTAAACACAGGCTCCGCTGAGCGAACAGAACCAGCTCAGGTGTGTGAACAGGTGCTTCACTGTCAGGGCGGCCTTACAGCACCTCTGACGCCTCTTCACCTGTCACACAAGCCGAGGAAAATTACCACGTGATGCGTTTGAAAGATGTGGGAATAAACCGATCTGTTTGTGGATCTCCAGGCTGGTGCAGGAACAGAACTCTGCTCACACTGGACTTTTTTAATTTGGCTGTAAAATGAACAGAAATTTTTAGATTATGGTTGAACCATCTGGCACCTGACGACTGAACAGACTCACAGCAGGAAAACTGGACCGAGTCCAGACTCAGATAAGCTACACCGCTCAGTTACCTCTCATCACTACGCAATACAGCTGCTGCACCGCACAGCACAGCACCACCGGGGGGCGCTCTGACACACCCACTCAGAGAGCTCCGTCAGTCTTCTCAGATATTTTTATAACAAGCATGACTTCTTTGTTTTTCTTCGACACCTTTTTGCTCTGACAATGTGTGCGACGGACGACAGAAGCTTCGTGTCGGAGGACGACGAGGACTTGTGTCGCGACTCGATCAGTAACTCGTGTTGCCGTTAACGACGCGTTACATCTGCTTCATGCTGTGGAGTCAAAACAAACGGCAGCTTCAATCAGGGAGAACAAACAGGGAAAGATGGCTAACAAGTCCGTGTCCTCGTCGCCATGGAGACAGGTCACAGTAACATTAGCATACAAGCTAGTTGATTTCTGTTTTTACGGTTTGACCCTTCTGTCTGGGTCGAACCTCCGACCTTTGCGGTCCATCTGAGGTGTCTGTTGTTCTGCAGCATCATGATCAGAGAAACTGACCAATCACAGTGTTTCATGTCAAAGCTTTGTGACGTGAAGACCAGAAAAACATGCAGATGTGAGAAACTAGTTTTTCTGATACGTTAATGTTGAGAAAGTCGTTTTTAAAGCAAACTCAGACAGAAAACTGAAAATAAGACGTGAAGTAAGTCAATAACAGAACAAGAAGTTCAACACGGGACACGAACCCCCGTCTCCAGGTGTTGGTCCTGTTCTTGACCCGTTCAGCCACCAGGACCTGGTCCAATGTGGACTTGATGGTCCTGCAGCAACATTAATGATGATGTAGGAGCGACATCAGATGAACTGAACTAGAAGCCGTCTGTTACTGCAGTCAGTAACGAACCACAGACCGTCAGAACTGACAGTCTGCAGCTGATGCTCAGATTAACGAGTTCATTCATGTTCCTTATCTGACCAGCATGAACCAAACAACAACCAGTTAACAAGCTAACTGATGTTAGCTTCCTCATTGCGTCCAGTTGAAATTTCTTCCCCACCACAGACCTCCTAGTGTGTAGCAGCTAGCTGGCTAATGTTAGCCTGATGTCTCTGGTTCAGTGTGCAGACTTCAAGAACTGCAGCGTTCTGAGGACAGATGCTGAAACTTTTTCGTTTCACACTGACTTCAGTTTAATCTCTCTCTGTGTAGCCTAGCTTAGCATGAAAAACATTGGAAGCCTGTGGAAACTAGTAGCCTAGGTCTGATGCTGATATGTTGACTGGAGCTCTCTGGCTAACGTTAGCAGGCTGTAGCTCTGTCGGTCAGAGAACAGTTTGGACATGATGGACATCGTTCTTCTGCACATGTGCAGTGGAGGTAACGCGTCTTTGCATCACACGGTTCTGATCGGGTAGCGACAGGACGAGGAGCCGGACCGTCAGACCAGATGGATGTAGTAGCCAGGCCGTGGAGTTGGACTAAAAAACAACCCTCCAGAGGTCAAAGTTCACCCGCTGAAGGGCGGGAACACGTCGGACCACCTGGCAACCAAAGGAAAGACAACGTGGCCACGTTGGCCCTCCAAAACAACTCGAGCACTTATCAGAAAGAGACGGGATCAAAAGCGAACTTTTTCTAAAAGCAGAACAATGATGAGCTGCACATATTATCACACAAACATATTTAAACTACTAAGATGTGTTTTGCATATGAATAATGTCAGTAAGCTAGGAGTTCACTTCAGATGTAGGCGGGGAGCACACGGATGGGCTGTTACTGTTTTTCTACAGAGCTGTGAATCAGATTCTCAGTGGACGGTTGATTTTTTTTATGCAAGTGAAGCCGGCGGTTCGGTCCTCACTCGGCTGGCGGGACTCGACTTCTGCTCCCAGATCCTGCCGCCGCCGCTGCACTCACTCTTCAGGCTAAACCAGGAACTATCAGGTATACAGACTCTTTCTTTATTCAGTGAATCAGACGTTTACCTTTCCCTACGTAGCAGAACGCTAACGGCTAAACCTCAGTGCGAGCTACACGCCGCTGAAAATAACTCACCTGTAAATAAACTTAGCAGCAGGTAAGAAATCCTGCGAGTCACTGCAGAGGGCAACAAAAACACAGAACAGGGCTGGGTAATATGAAAAAAATCAGTAATAGTGACAACTACAAGACCTCTTGCTAACGCACCACGGCCACAGATGAGGGCTGGTTCGTGATTGGCTGCAGGTGTCGATCTTCACCTTCACCTCGTCCTTTATCTTCATCACCTGCTCACACATTCTAATATCTGTCGGCACATCGAGGTAATAAACACGTCGGACCGAAAGATCGACAGAAACGTTTCCAGAAAAAGCTCATTCAGAGTTTGTTCTGCAGATTTTCACCTCCAGGTTGAAAACGTGTGAAATGAGAAACTGCCGTGTTTCTGCTCCACGAGGCAACTGAACGTCTGCCGGACGTCCAGAGCTCGTCTCCATGGTCACGCTGTCTGTCCATCTGTAGAAACATGGCGGACAGGGGGGGGGACCTGCTGCCCGATTAAACACCGATCAGACCAGAACTATGAAGATTCAGTTTCCGGCAGTGGATCTGAATCCTGGACTTTTACTGAGGACCTGAACACCAGTTGGTGAAGGTCTCCAGCCCGTGCTGCTCCTCATGTCACCTGCAGCCAGGTGTGATGTTGAAGGGCCGGGGGTCAGAGACTTTCAGGGGGGGTGAAGTAGAAATACTCCTATGGCCGCTGATCAGATTCATTGATTAATTATTTGTTAATGTCTGAAGGGCTTCATCATTCTTTCATATTTAGACTCAATCTAAAAGCGTCTGAACCAGTCAGACCTGGTCCAGATGGGAGGTGGTCTCAGAAGGACTGGGTGGGTCCAGTGTGTGTGTGTGTGTGTGTGTGTGTGTGTGTGTAACATCCTCAAGTCCACTCATTTCAAACTATTGATCTTCTAGTGGTACCATTAAAACCTCATAAGTCACGTCAGTCACGTTTTAAATTTAAACTCCTGCCCTGGTTTAAGTTTAGGACTGACTTTATGTCAGTTTAAAGAGGAAACAGCTGATCGCACTCAGATGACTGACATGATCGTTTTCTGTCGGAGGTCTCTGGTCACAGATTCTGGACTCGGTCTGCAGACTTCCAGCTGCCTCGTGGATCACTGTTGAGCTGAAAAAAGAAACATTTTCTGGACTTTGTTTCGTTAACTGACGAAGTGAAAAACTAAAGAGATGAACATCGAGACACTTTTTATTTGAACTGGTTAAACCTGAACCGTCGCCGTGTCGCCGGCTCAGAAACAGACTGAAACTCCTGGCTGCTGATCGATTATGCAACAAACTGCAAGTTAACTTTGTCCACTAATACCTGAATGTCACTAAACCAGTCTCGACTGGTCCAGACCGGCTCTCGTCCTCTCTGCGCTGAGGCGTCCGTCTTCTTGTCTTTAATGGACGGCAAATCATTTCAAGTCAGTTAAAGTTAAGAGAGAGCTGCTTCCAGATCAGCCGGTCTGGTCCGATCCGGTTCAAGGACAAAACTAGGAGAGTCGGATCAGAGCTGCGTTCAGGACTGACTCTACAGGAAGGAGTCTGAACTCTGAACCTTTCCAACCAAAGACTCATTTCAGCAAACAGAAAGCTGAGACGTAGATATTGATCCGTCTGATCAGACCAGAAACTTTTCATGAACGACAGGAAAATCTAATTTCTCTGCAGAGAATCTGAAAACCTCGTTCAGTTTGAAAACAGCTTTCTTAAAGTTCAGCTTCAGATTAATCAGATGAACGTTCACGCCGACGTGTTTCAAGACTTTAAAGTTTAGAATTTAAAAAGTTGTTTTGAATAAAGTTTAAATGCGTTTGAAAGACGGCGCAGTGGAGGTCAGTCAGCCACGGCTCAGAATCCGACTTTTCCTCTTCAACGCTTCTTCAGTTTCATCTTCAAACTGTGAAAACAGCCCAACCTCATCATCATCATTATTATCATCTTCATCACCACCCTCTGGTCTTCATGGTCTCGGGGTCAGTCCAGGCTCCAGATCCTCTCTGAGCAAACGCTGGTCTTCAGCTTCAGCCTGAAACTTCTGGCTTTCTATTTTTTTGACTTCTTACTGTGTGACTCAAATGTTTAAATATGAATATCCAGTAACCTTGACCACAACATGCCTAATTATGAATCGAATCATTTAGATATATTCACTTCATGAGATTACTCTTTACTGTTGATTCCTCAAAGTATATCCTAATATATCGAAGCAGAAAATGAGTCAGAGAAAAGTTTAGTAAATTAACTTTTAATACTGTACATTTTTTAAGAGGAGGTACTTAAAGTTCTGTAGTGGAAGAACCTGAGAGGTTTATGTGAAGATCTTTTTGTTGCATGTCTCTGTTCTAAAACATGTTGGTGGAGGGGGGAGGGGACAGGGGAGGGGGTGAGGCCAAAGGTTGTTAAGAAAATGTGAAGAAGCTTCTTTCACCATATGACCACTAGATCACTCGCAGGTCGCATCTCCTTCAGAGGAAATAAAGCACTTTAAGTGTCGAGCAGCACCGAGTCGCCTCTTTCTTTAGCCCTCAATTACCCACAATTCACAGCGGCACGCTCAAGGCCGTGAGGTTAGTCAGCAGGCGGAGACGCTGAAACAGTTCACGAAAGTAATGGATGGATGGATGGAGATCGACAGGTAATACACTGCAGTTAGCTAACAGCGGATCGACAGTTAATATGCTGTCGTTAGCTAACTGTGGATAGACAATTAAAATGCTGATGTTGGCTAACAGCGGCTAAACAGTTCATATGCTGCGGTTAGCTAACAGCGGCTCAACAGTTCATATGCTGCAGTTAGCTAACAGCAGATCAACAGTTCATATGCTGTCGTTAGCTAACAGCGGATCAACAGTTAATATACTGTCGTTAGCTAACAGCGGATCAACGATTAACATGCTGTTGTTAGCTAACAGCAGATCAACGGTTAATATGCCGTCGTTAGCTAACAGCGGATCAACAGTTAATATACTGTTAGCTAACAGTGGATCAACAGTTAAAATACTGTCGTTAGCTGACAGCGGATCAACAGTTAATATACTGTTAGCTAACAGTGGATCAACAGTTAAAATACTGTCGTTAGCTTACAGCGGATCAACGATTAACATGCTGTTGTTAGCTAACAGCAGATCAACGGTTAAAATACTGTCGCTAGCTAACAGCGGATCAACGATTAACATGCTGTTGTTAGCCAACATCGGATCAACAGTTAATATACTGACATTAGCCAACACCAGATCAACGGTTAGCTGGTGTTAGCTAACAGCAGATCAACAGCTGATGGCCTGTGGTTGTCTGTCCTCATGTATAAATGCAAATTTGACCAAAGATGATGTTTATCTGCTAAATTAATTGAACTGTAGACGTGAAATGTAGACACTCATTAATGACGTCTCTGGATAGTTGTTCGTAAGCTCAGTGGTGGATGCTAACGATATCATTAGCATCCAGGAGCCACAGATGCCTCCATCTCCAGCAGAACTGAACTTTGAAGGGTTTTATGCTGTAAATTAAACTGTTGGCTCCATCTGCAGAGTGTGGAGGCATACCAGAAGAAAAAGGGCCTACTGAGTGTTTTTATGTCATAAAAGTCTTCTGGGTCGTTCAAAAGAAAAAGTTTTGGTTTATTTTCTAGCATTTTGCTGATTTTTAACTGATATGAAAGCAGTCAGTTCCTATTGGCTGCAGGGGTTCGCCACTCGAGCGGTGAACAGCAGCGCGTTGATGGTCGACTCTCTGATTAGCAGCAGGAACGGTCTGTCGGCCAGGAAAACCTCCCTGTTTAAGTTGATGGAGCGTCCGATCGCCACCACGGCGGTGGCGGCCGCCGCCTCGCTGCCCTCCTCGTTCACCTGCAGACCACAGAACAGGTGCATTCAGGATCCTGACATCCAGTCTCCTGTGATCCTGGATTACCGAGGACGCTAACATCAGGTCCTCTGTGCTTACTGAGAAATTATACAGACTTTTTACAGAAACAAATAGCGCAGATTTCTAAATTTATTCCAGTATTTGTGGTCAAATTTAGACGTAAGAATCATTTCAATTTAATTTGGCTTTTAGGTCAACAAAAACATTTTGGAGAGATTTTTATTCAAATATGTTAAAACAGCAGGTGAAACCTTCAACATGGGAAATAAAACTACAAAAAACTAAAGTACATCACGTGTACGGCTGCTGGAAATCAGCATCAATGAAAAGAGTGAAGGAGTCTGACTGACTGCAGCAGAACAGAAATATAATGTACAACATCCTTCAACACTTTACAGCCAATCAGTGAGCAGCATGTGACTGACCTCCAGGAAGGCTTTATGGAAGGCATCCGAGATGTGGAGACCATCGCTGCCGTCCTCCAGCATCCCTGAAACACACACAGACTTTATTTATCACTGAGACACTGAAGATTTCAGCTCATGAAACTCGATCAGAGGAACTGAAATGTGAAGGTTCAAACACCATCAGATCTGTTCTGAGCAGGTGAACCAGGATCAGACTCCACCAGTCACAGAGTATCAGTCGTGATGCTCAAGAATATATGAAGCCGATCTATGTTTGGGGTCCTTGAACTCCTGCAGTTCAACATCACCTGTCACCTCATACAGGTGTCAAACAAATAAAATCCCCTCTGCTCTTTGCTGTGACGTCATGAGATGTCCCAGATTCTGCATCGGTTGTCTTCCAGCAGACCAAACGGGACACATTTCAGTTCCACAATGCCCCGCCTCTACTTTAGTTTCCAAACATCCCACGCTAATCTGAGCTACTGAACGTCCCACGCCTTCTGATAATACGAACCACCTAGTTGAATTCCACATCACCTGGACGATCTGTACCCAACAACACACAGTCCCCTGATCTGCATCCTGGACCGAGATCATGAGTCCCTCAGGTAAACACTGATGATCTCGAGATCGCAGAGTTTTAATTCAGTGATTTCAAACTGCGTACAAAGATCTCATGTGGACAGCTGATAAACCTTCTGGGTCATTATCTAACGTCTGATCCTCCAGGTGTGTCCCCTCACCTGGAAGACTGGCCTTCTCCGAGCTGAACAGGTCGGTCAGTCCCATGGCCTGCAGCTTCTCCTTCAGGCTGAAACTGTCCTCCACCCTGAAGCGAGGGATGTGGACGGAGACGGTGGTTTCCTTCATTTCATCCAGCCAGCCAGTCAGTTTCCTCAGGTCCAGACTCTCCTCCACCTGCACACACACACAGGATAAATCACCAGGATGTAGGGGTGCACGGACAGGAAATTATGACGTCATTGTGATAAGTCGGATATCGTGACGAACAGCCCCGATAACGTATATATTTTTGTCAGCACGGCAGTGCCTCGCTCCCACAGTAGCTGCGTTTCCATTGTCCCTAGAAATGCACAAATCCTAAATATCTCAATAAAAAAACGGTAATGGAAACACCTAAATTTTGAAAATCCTCTCAAATATCGCAAAAACATTTTGACGCTCTCATGAGGTGGTTTTTCAGACGTGTCGATATTTAGGTGTATCGTAAAAGTGTAATGGAAACCCCCCGTTTCGGGCCGGCCGCATGCAGTCAGATATAACGTTGTCTATTTTGTCGTGTATTTTGTGTTGAATTATAATTGTTTAATTATTGTTTTCTGGATCTCAATAAGTAGCAGACAAAAACGCTCCAGCTGTTCCAGCTGTCATGCTGATCAGCTGATCTGTTAAAGACAATCTGACAGCTGTGATCTCGTCCTGTGTCACTTTGTTAAATCTAATCTTTCCGTTTTCATTAATCGTGAGATGAACTTGTGATGAGTGTGTGCACCTCAGCTATGAGGGAGACACGCGTGCACGCCATTAACTTTAATATTTACACATAACTGCTGATAGAAAATATGTTCAAAGGACACTTCAGTAATTCACAGTCCTGTATTCTGCTGCTGCTCCGCCGACGCGAGCTGACGCTGTGAGAGCGAGCCGACGCCGTCGGAGGAGCCTCGCGTAATAACAATTTTTTAATTATAGGGCTTTGTGTTAAGTTTTACCGACGCACAGCACGCACACACATCTCGCGGGACGTCTGAGAACTTACGAGAATTTCGGCTGGTTCGCAAAACACTGTTCAATGGAAACACCTGCAAGTCGCATTCGAACTTTGCCGAAATTTCAGAAATATCGCTTTTATTTTGCGAACAACTGTAATGGAAACGCAGCTTATGAGACCCGAATGGCCTGCAGTGAATGCTGCGTTCATGTGACGTTGGCATAATCAGAAAAACTCTTTCTCACTGGGAAAAATCAAGAACACCCCCTCATGCCAGAAAACAACTCGATAACTCGGTGATAATTTTGCTAGTTACTGACTTGTATTAATATTCGCAGTATTTTTACACATGTTACACATGAGGAATAGAAACATGAACTTAAAAAGGCCGAAAGAACGACTACCGAATGAGGGAATGTACATTACACCTTGAATGCAGCATGCGGCACAGCGTGCTCATGAAAACAGAGTTCAGACTTCTTCAAAGTTTCTGAAGGAGACAGTTCGCTGGTTATTCGTAACAAATGTTCCGAGTGAGTTCCACGAGGAGCGAGAAATGGCACGAGCTTTAATACCTGATCAGTCACCTGAAACCACCGCTTTGACGGAGTTTGGAAAGCGTATGAGGACGGCCGGCCTGCTAAAGACGCTAACGTTAGCAAGCTAGCTGCAAAGAAGCCACCGGGACTGACACACGTCGGCGAGGCTTTCGAAAAGTCCAAGAAATTTGCCAAAGATGACCCACGAGCTGAGGTTATTGAAGATTTAATCATGGACGTGATGGTGCTTGACTTACTATGGACTGCCCTTCTTCAGTTTGTTTAATAGAAACGTTTGAATCAAACTCGTGTCAGTGCATCATTTTCTCTGTATATTTATTTTCTGTAAACTTCTGGGATGCACTTTTTCAGTTTTTAATCCTGATTCATGTATTTGTATCAGTTCAAGGGGCCTTTATGTTTTCTATCAGTCAGTAATGCACCTTATTTAAACTGATGTGAGATATTAAACAGGTTTGTTTGATAGCGTTAAGAACATGTTTGAGAGGCTTGTCAAGAGTTTTTCATTGGAAAAATAAATATCTCTTCATTTAAAGAGTCAAAACTGTTTTTGGTTTTGTTCGTGGTATTGATGTCATGATGTTAGGTGTATGTGTGTGTTATCGGCCTTTAGGAGCTGAAAGTTATCGGTTATGGGTTTAAAAAACAGTTATGCATCAGGATGTTGTTTGTTCATATTGTGGCTGTCATGAACTCTGCAGCCTGTAGGGGGCACTAGCAGTTGTAGCCTGGTTTAACAGCCTCATGGATTAAATGACAACATGAGTACGTGCAGAGATGACATGAAAGGTAAAAACAAAGGAAGCACCTTTAAAGGTGAGCAGGACGGAGAACATGGGGTCTCAAATGAGAAGAGAAAGCAGGATTACCTTACTGAGCGTGCTGTCTCTGCTCGGCAGGATGATCACCATGGTGATGTCATCTCCACGGTACGGCATCTCCAGCAGCTGCACCTGGTCGTCCGGGAAGTACCTGTACCTGAACCTGGTCTCCTGGTACATCATGTTGACGGAGCACGTGCGGTCACCGACGTGGAAGTCTGAGACGTACACGTTGTCTTTGTCGAACTTGTTCTTCCACTGACCCTGAGAGACCAAATGAGGGAACGTCAGCGCTCGACTGCAGCTCCTGAACTCCTGCAGATAAACTTAGGCTCGTATAAACGAGCAGCGCCGAGACGAGCAGTGTCTCCTTCTACGCAGACAATCTCCTGCTTTATATCGCAGATCCTTTGGACCTGCGTTCTGGACATTTTAGGCTATAAATCAAAGCTGCTTCCAGTAAAAGCTTTTGCCAGAGACTCTTTTCAAACTTTAGCACCGCAGTAAACCGATATACTTTAATTTTGAGTCAGTGTTTCACTATCACATCAACTTTTTGAAACAAAGGTGACTAATCTTCTAACATCACCTCCCCACTTTGAACACGGTGGTAATCCCCGAGGAGGGAGAGAGGAAAACTTCATTCAGGTGAGATGATAGCTCAGACGTTCATGTTCCCCTCAGGATGAACCTCTGACTGTTCATCTGGTGCCTTCAGCAGGTCAACATGTCAGTGTGTTCAACACGTTGGTTCAAGTGCCTGCAGACCTGATGACACTGCCGTCAGGCTCAGCTGCACATTGTACTGAGTGCTGATTAGCTAATGTTAGCATGCTAACACACTAACCATACTGAACCCCAGGATGTGTGGACAGATGCTGAATCATCAAAATCAAACTTCAGGATTAGAACAGAAATCAACTGAAACTGTAGAAACTGTGAAACATTAGCGTGTTAGCATGTTGATGTTAGCATTTAGCTCAAAGCCCTACTGTTTCAAAGTACAGCCTCACAGAGCTGCTAGCATGGCTGCAGCCTTTTAGTCCTGTTATATGATGCTAACTGTCCTGATTCCAGTTCTGATTAACAAACGTGTAAAATAACCCGAACGAGAATCTAAAGACCAACAGGCAGAAGGTCACCACACCTCAGACACGGCAGGGTTTTATCTCCAACTGAACCAGACCGAAACAGACTCAGTCCGCTTCGCTCGTCTATCAACAAATCCAGTCGACTCATTGTTAGACAGGTTTTAAAACTCTGCCACAGTCACAGACACTCTGTCAGAGCTCCAGCGGGATCGTTAAAAGGACCTCTGAAACACAAACACCAGCCTCCGTTACTGCAGGTCTGACAGGAGGAGCGTGTGCGAGGTACCACATCAGGTACCTTGAAGTAGATGGTGTTAACGAGGACGAGGATCGTGTTGGAATCCAGCACCCCCGGTGGCAGCGTGTCCTGGATCAGATTCTCCGTCTTGTTGGAGATCCAGTTGTTGATGGTGAGCCTGGCCTTCTCCGGGTTCTCCTGCAGAACAGAACCTGGGTTCTTAGTCTGGTCAGATACCTGAGGCTGATCTGATCGGTTTAATGATTGAATGATTGAATCTTGAATCTTGAATCTTGATTGTCATTGTATAAAAATGAACCCTGAGTGGTTCACATGATGAAGTGGACTCTGATCACCTTAAAGTTGAGTGGCAGCAGTTTGGCTCCGTAGACCGTCTCACTGATGTTCTGGTACGTCTCGTTGAAGATCAGAGATTTGTCTCCGAACAGTCGGTTAGCAGAGATCAGCTCGGTGGTCTCGTCCTTCTTCCTGTACAGACGACAGTTGAGTTTGGCGAAGAAGAAGTGGACCTGGTCCGACGTCTTCTCTTTGATGGTGTCGAACTCAAACACCTGCAGACAGAAACACACGGAGACTTGTTTTAAATCTCCATCAGCCGAAGAGGACGAGATCACAGAGTCTACTGTTTGTCAGAGCTGGAGGAAGAGTTCAGGTACTTTAATGAGTGACAGTACCTGAACGGCACACTGTGAAAGTACTGTTACACGTAAAGGTCCCGCATTCAAAACCTCACTGAAGTCTCACCTTCATGATCTGCTGCAGCGTCTGGTTGCAGGCTCCCAGCTTCGTCATAGCGAACGCCGTGGAGACACTGATGGGGGACATGAAGATGTTGGACTCGGGGGTCTTGCTCAGGGCCAGCTGTTTGTACAGCGACAGGGCAAAACGACTATTGGCCTTCGACAGCTCCCACACTCTGGGATTGGTGGACTCGGGGACCGGCTCTGGCTCTGGGGTCGGACCCTCGGGGCCTTCGGGATCGGGACTGCGGTAGATGCAACGCGGCTCCAGGGGAAGGTCTCTGGGTTTGGCGCTGCAGATGTCCGAACGGACGGAGGAGACGAGCGGCAGGGCCGCCAGGACCAACAGCCAATCAGCAGCCCTCATTCTGAACAGACAGCCAATCGGACGTCAGCGCTAACGTTATATTTCAGTGTTTAATGTCGTCATTCACAGAGAGCAGCAACATGTTTGTTCGTCCTGAAGCTGTTTCATCGTCTCACCACAACATCCAGGGAGGAAGTGACCTCACAAGATTTATTGATCAGTCTGAGATTTTTCACAAGATTCAGAGAGAAGTTTCAACATCTGAACCGGAAACATCAATAACCTCCCACACACACACACACAGACACAGACACACAGACACACACAGACAGACACAGACAGAGACACACACAGACAGAGACACACACACACACACACACACAGAGACACACACACACACAGACACACACACACAGAGACACACACACACAGAGACACACACACACACAGAGAGACACACACACACACACAGAGACACACACACACACACACACAGACACACACAGAGACACACACACACACACACACACACACACAGAGACACACACACACACACACACACACACACACACACACAGAGACACACACACACAGAGAGAGAGACACACACACACACACAGAGACACACACACACACACACACACACACAGAGACACACACACAGAGACAGACACACACACACACAGAGACAGACAGACAGGTTTTTTGAATAATACTTTTTAAAAACTAACAATAAAAAATAAACTGAGCTGCAGATTTTACACGTCAGCGTCTCTAAACATTCATAATTAACAAAAGGAAATTAATTTACTGTCACATCATTAAATCCAAATAAAATCAAATGTCTTTAATTTTCTTTTGTCTCTTCAAGCTCAGACTTCAGATGTTTGCGTCTCTGTGACAGAACGATCAGAGAAAAAACACACACACGAAGAAGGAAAACTGGTTTTCATGCAGATGAGCAGAGGAAAGAAACCCGCTGACACATTCAGCGTGGAGCAACATTAATTACCGAAATCTTACCTGAACAGGTAGAGAGTCGAGTGCAGTCTGACAGCCAGACGTCAGATGTGTGTAGTTTGAGCTGAACTCAGGTCAGTGTCCTGCAGAGCACTGAAACATCACATCAACCTTTGAGACATTGATCGTCTGTTAGTCAACAGCTCAGAGCTCCAGGAAACCTCGGCGTACACACCAGCCGCTGCTGCGACGAATCACCGACCAGTAACTGTGACGGCTGCAGGCGGACGACTGACCAGCAGGGGGCAGACGTCAAGGAGGAAGCCTGCACACAGCAGCACTCTGAGCTGTCAGCTGAGTGTGAGAGCAGAAACATTCGGTTACTGAGCGACACATGAAGCCACTTATTACAACACAGTGTTTGTGTCCTTTTTAAGTCATAACAGATCCTGATCAGTTTACAGACCTTTGAATGTTTGGCCTGATTAAACTCACAGGTTAACACACAGGTTCAAGTGGCTGTTCAGGTGAGTGTGCACACCTGTAACTAGTCTGATTGTAATTAGTGTCTGTGTATTAATCGTCAGTGAGCTTCTTCCTGCACATTTCATCCAGAGCTGCACTGACTTTACTGGATCCTGAGCTGTGAGGAAGCAACAGATCTGTCAGACCTGCGACACATCCAGCTGAACTTTAGAAACCAGGAACAGGACATACAGCGACATCAGGCGTGTTCAAACTTTGATAACCAATTGGAAAACGAGGGCACGGTCAGGTAGACCGCCAAACTGGTCGGGACACAAAGAAAAACCCACAAACAGCTTCAGCTGAAGTTTGGGCGGCTCTGTGAGAAAGTGGTGCAGCTGTTTGAAGATAAGAAGGAACTGAAACTGAAACGAGCTGCACGGTCGAGCTGTCGGAACGAAGACGCTCCTGCGCAGACGCCACAAAACAGCCTGCTTACGATGTGTGAAACAGCTCCGACACGAGCCCCAAAACTTCAGAGGCTACAGCAGGAACAAGGGAAGGTTCTGGAGGGACCGTCAGTCTGCAGACCTCAGGATCACTGAACCACTTTGAGATCTCAAACGTTCAGTTCACACCAGAGAAGACGAGAGTTTACAGGAGCAAAGAAGCAGAGAAAACTCCTGGGGGGGTCGACTTAGTATTTTCTGTCACGTTGGTTTAATGATTGGTCCGTTCTGCAGTGTCTTGTAGATTTGAATGTGTTTTAACTAATCGCTCATGTTTTCAGGGGAATATAAACTTCAGTGTTGTTGGTCTTTGGTGAACTTCTCTCTGTTTGAGTTCTTCCAGCTCTCACATGCTGTTTCACTGTTTAAATTAAAATATATTCAGGCCCATGTGTGTAAAAGTATTCTGAATTTTATTTGTAGAATCATAAATATTTTTAAAAAAATCTGTGCAAGAGAGAATCCACATAAAAACAACAAGTGAAGAGAAAATCAGTCACACACTTCATGAACAAACGTCTGATACAAGCAGAGAGAGTAAACTAAAGGTGGCAGACTGCAGTAAAACCAGGACGGGAATCAGACCAGTGGCGTGTCCACACTGACAGACCAAACCTCCAGCTGACAGCCTGTCCTGACTGAAGACGGCAGGTATCCAGTGAGACCAGGACCTGAGTCACACGGAGCACTTCAGACACACCAGACTCCACTTAAAAAATAAAAAGAGTACTTTTAAAAGCTTCCAGCAGATTTCAGAGGATCAGAAGAGTTTGGGCAGCTGTCTCAGGCGGCTCAGGTCCAGGATGTTTCCCACTGATCCCTCTGTCTGACGGCTGCTCGCCCTAACCAAAGATGGCCGCCTGTGGGCGCAGTTCTCCTTGTTGGCTGTGTTTGGTTCCGTGCCGACGGCTAAAAGCTGCATTTTGGGCCGCAGGTCTCGGATCAGCTGACTCTGTGGGAGGAGCTTCACATGAGCTTCAGTCAGCGGCGGGTGAGACAAAGTCTCCCGAACATCGACTTCCTCCTCCTCCTCCTCCTCTTCTTCAATCAGGCCATACCTCCTCATGTACTTCCTGGTGGCCAGAGACATGTTGCTAGGCGACAGCACGGAGTCATTAGAAGATGTAGGGCCTTGAAAGGGGGCGCAGCCACCCAGAGACAGTCTGCTGAGCTGAGAGTCGCTCAGGTAGCGCAGGGCGATGGCGTTGGCCTCCAAACTCAGATCCACGCTGCTTCCTGGGAACAAAGCGCTGACCGTCGGCTCGGACACGCTCAGTCTGGACAGAACCGCCGCTGGATTGATGCTCGCCAGAGTGCTGTCGAAACACACGCATGCACATGTACAGAGAGACAGACGGACAGACAGGCAGAGAGACAGACAGACAGGCAGAGAGACAAACAGACAGGCAGAGAGACAGACAGACAGGCAGAGAGACAGACAGACAGGTTTAGTCTTTAGCCTAAAATTTAATGATTGACATTTTGTCCCTGTGAGGAAGGCGAGTCCCCACAATGTGACTGTAAACAGATTCGTGTCCCCACGACGTCAGTAATACATGCAGGATGGAATAAATAATGGATCAGTGACTCTGAGTTCAGCCTGATCAGCTACAGGCAGGTTAAACTCTCAGGTGTGACCAGGTGAGCTCAGTACCTGCTGCTCTCTACAGTTTGGTGGATTCTTCTGTTGGACTCTGTCACATCTTCTTCGGTCACATCAGCCCCGAGCAGCTGCAGCTGTCGCACGGTGGCGCTGACCACCGGGTCTCCACGACTCTGCTGCTTCCTCCTTGATGACTGGGATGACTGGGATGACTGGGATGACTGGGAGTGGCCAGAAACCACAGACAGACTCTTCCTCCTGGGCTGCTCCTCTTCTACTTCCTGTCTGCCGTCTGACTCCTGGAGACGACTGGTCAGCTGATTCTGAGGATACAGATTTATCTTTATATGACATCAACAGTTTGATTGTGTCATGTGACCAGCGAGTCTGCCTCCGTTGTGAGTTACCATGAGGTCCTGATAGAAGCTCTGCTGGTCGTCTGCAGGTCTGTACATGCTGACACTCTCTCCAAGAACTGGACTCTGCAGACCGCTGCAACAACACAAGAACGTTGTAAAAGTCACATGTCTCTAACTGGGTACTTATTATTATTATTATTATTGTTGAAATGGACGTAAATGTACGAGGTTACTTTTCAGCTCAGGTAATGAATCATTTGCATCTCAGTGAAGCTGACTGTAGATGTTACACACAAAGACGAAACATGTTTATGTCACATGACCAGAAACAAAAACTAAAACCTCCATCAGAGACGAGTCTCACCTGTGCTGACCGGAGGAGGACACTGCAGCCTCCTGACCTGTGAGGTCATTGTCCTCAGCTCCACCCACAGGCCTGCTGACAGAGGAGGGAGAGGATGAGGGGGGAGGTGTGGGTGAGGAGGGCGGAGGAGCCTGTACCTCGTGATGAAGGATGGGCTCGACGGGATCCCCCCAGAACAGACTGGCACCTGAAAACCAGAGAGTGAAATATAAAAACACATTGAGATGAGTGATGCTGTCTTGCACCTGCCTACACCTGTCCTGACAGTCTCACCTGTCCCCACAGCGATGCTGGCGGTGCTCCTGGGTGTCTCAGTGTTGACCTGCTGACCAGAGGACTGAAGTTTCCCCTGAGCCTCCAGCAACATCTGGACCTAAAGACATTTAGAAAACAGTCAGTCCATCTTCACTGAACGCTGTGTGCACCATGACAACTCCTGTAGCCACGACAACGCCAAAAACAAACACCTACTGTGGACCAATCAGCAGCCTCCAGTTCACTTCAGCTTCAAAATCAAACAGGAGACTTGAAACTGTTCAGAGCTCAGGAATAATGAACAGTGCTCACTGCTTCATGGGGAGTTTTAATGGTGATCTGTGAAAGCCTCACAGAGGGGGGGCATTCACACGATGACGTAAAGATCTGACAACAGAGCTTCAGCATTCATTCAGCGTTCTCACCTGAGCCTGCAGGAGGCGCAGCTGTCGGTCCTGATGGAGGAGGAGCTGGTAGGTGTCTGTCGGTAGGACAGCCCCCACCTGCTCACAGCACTGATTCACACAGGAGGGACGGGGGAACCAGGGGGGAGGCGCAGGGTCTGCTGCTGCTGCCGCAGGATGGGATGGATGAGGAGAGGGGGAATCACCACAACACCGGACAGCAGGAGGACAGGGGGGAGAGGGGAGGAGGGGAGAGGAAGGAGAAGGATGAGTAGGAGGAGGAGTATGATGGTGGTGATTGGAGAAATGAGAGGAAGGGCTGTGAGAAGGAGGAGGAGCTGAAGGGACAGGTGGGTGGTTGGAGAGGGGAGGTGGAGTATGGTGATGGGAGGACAGAGGAGTGCTGCGACGTGAGGAAGGAGGCACAGAAGGAGTAGTTGGATGGTTGCTGAAAGGTGGAGTGTGGAAATGGCAGTGAGCAGAGGGAAGTGGAGGAGGAGCAGGGTGGAGACTAGAGGGAGGGTGAGGAGTGTGATGAGGGGAGGATGCAGCAGGTGGAGGAGGAGCAGCAGCTGGGTGGAGTCCTGGGGAGGAGAAGATGGAGGTGCAGTCGTAGGTGTGGGTGGTGCAGCAGGTGCAGGGCTGCTGCAGGTTGGAGTTGGGGGTGCTGTGGAGGTGAGAGGAAGCAGGAGGTCTGGGAACAGAGGAGGTGGTGGTGGAGCCGGCTGATGGAGCAGATGTCCTGTCAGCTGCAGGAGGAGGAGGAGGAGGAGGTCTGAGGGTGGAGCCGGCTGATGGAGCAGATGTCCTGTCAGCTGCAGGTGGAGGAGGAGGAGGAGGTCTGAGGGTGGAGCCCTCCTGGTTGGTGGTGAAGCTGCTGTCAATCAGCAGAGAAAGTTCAGGAACTGACGGCTGAACTCTCCGAGTCTGAAACAAAAACACTGATCAGCTGCAGGTGCACACAGGTACTCAGCTGTCCTGCCATTGGCTGCCAGTCGTGACACGATGCTGATGTCACTAAGGCGCGTGACAATGTGCTAACTGAAACATCGGAACAAAAGATGAACGACTGCCAGAAAATATCCGGACCGTCATCAAAAGGCAAAGCAGCTTCGGTTTGTTAATTCTTATCAAGGTAAATATGACAATTATTCCTGATATTGACTTTCGGAGACTGATGGTCTGGAAACACCTTCAGAAAAGCAGGAAGTGATGTTCAACCACCTTCTGCGTCTTTAAAAGATGAACAGTTATTGTCATGGAAACACGTTCAGTGATCAGATAGAGACTCCAGAGGTTCGTTAGCCTCGTTAGCAGTTAGCATTTCTGACTTGGAACTGTCCTGCCACTGACCTGCTGAGCGGGAGGGTGGGGGCTCGGGGACGGTCGTGGAGACAGGTCTTCATCCTCGACTCCAGAGTCCTGATCACTGACAGACAGACCGGCGACTGGGGGAGCGCCGCTGAGGACAGAGAGGACGGCTCAACAAACACCTCACTCTGACACGTTTTCCCTGATCATCGGTCCAGGTGTGTGTTTGACTCACCTGGACACCAGATTCATCAGGTACAGACTGAGCATGCTGGGACGCATTAAAGCTGCTCAACACTGAACTATCCAATAAAAACATGGAGCTTGATTTTAACACAGTTCTTCTGTTTCAAACAGAGCCAAAGAGCCGCTGACCTCACTCTGATCTCCACAGGAAGATGACCATGAACGCTGACTGAAAGCTCTCATCTGGCTAACAGATCCTGTGACTGAGTGTTATTGCAGACATTATTTTAAATCCATCAGAAACAGTTAATTTCTCCTAACTTAGTTTGGGCACCAGCAGCAGGTTTAACTGCTGTGGAACACAGAAAAATCATTCAATTAATTAAATAATTAAATAACTCATCCAGTTGCAGACTTGTGGAGAAACAGCACTCATGAAGTGGTTCTCACCTCTATGGTCCAGTTCTTACCTTTAGCAGAGGCTTCACCCTCCCAAAAAAGTGCCCTCACTCAGGTAAGGTTTTATGAATGACATTAGGTTTGTCAATTGAAAGTACAATAATGAATCATTTTAATTCCCAACTAAATTCTTTGGATTACTCAGAGTACGTAAATCTAACCCCAACCCTCAACCTGAGACTTGGCTTTCACAGCAGCAGGTGAGCCACGTCAGCCAATCAAAGCCGAAGCTCCGAATGACATCAGCACTGACAAACTTTGACAAACCAGTTACAAACCAGATTAATGGATCAACTGTAGTTAATATTCAGTGTGAGACTGAGTTACAGAGAACAGGAGAACGCTGGACTGTTCCTGGGTCAGGATCAGCGGTACCTGCTGAAGGAGCTCTGAGCCTCTCTGAAGATCTCCATCTGTCTGCTGTGATCCTCTGGACCCAGATCACACTGCAGAGTCTGACCCTCCACAGACCGGACCTGCTGATGGTACACAGGTCCACGTCAGTCCACATTCAGGAGGGACAGCACATCGCTGCAGGTGTCAGGTGTTGTATTACCTGGAACAGTGTGACATTCTGGGAGGCCGTCAGCAGCTGGTAGTCCAGCTGCGGTCCTGGTCCTTGACACTGGAAGAACTGAGGAGCTCTGTGGGTGGAACCGAACAGAACGAGCAGGAAACAGCGGCTCTCTGAAAAAACTCTGAAACACAAGAGAAACGCTCTGTGACACCAGAACAGTCAGAGGTTCAACAACTGAAACTCAAACAGGAAACTCACCTGTCCTGGAGGGTGGAGCTAGACAGGAACCTCAGACACCAGGCCCACACCTGAGGGTTGTAGACGTGTGTGACTCCACTCAGCCAACTGTCACATGACAGGAAGCACGGTTAAAAGGGAGAACAAACAGCTGCAAGAACATCCACAGCGACAGGAAGTGAAGACTCAGCGGATTCACTTCACTCTTCATGGAAATATGACAAAACTCTGTCCAGAGGACTGTGTGTGTTTTAACTTTATTCTGCCAGATTGCTTTGTCATCGGGGGTCAGTGACAGTCTGAGCTTCAGGATGGATCCACACCAGCTGTCCATGATCTCACTTAAACTTGGAAGGTGTCAGTTTTGCCATGTTTTATATTGTTATATTGTTAGCTTGTTTCAATTGGTGTTGGGATGTTGTGTGGCTAATGTGGCGACCCCCACAGCTTGGGGCAATGTTAATCAAATGTTGTAATATTGAGGGACAGTCAAGAGAAACTTTGTAAACATTAAGCCTAATTTTAACCCAATTAACAAGAACAGTAGGTTGAATGCAGGTAACTGTTTTTTCTTGTTGTGTTTTGTTCTTTATACAGCAGCACAGGCTCAGTTAGCGTTAGCTTCGTTGTCTGGTGTGTGTGTGTGTGTGTCGCTGCTGAATGTAAATGGACAGACATGCTCTGAGAGGAACAGTACAGCTGCATGTGAAAAGAAACAGCCAAACTGCAGGATTTATGTGACTTGGCACCGATGTGTAACTGAGTGGCACCCAGCAGCAGCAGCAGAGCTCAGCTGTCAGTCAGTATATAAAGCGCTGAGTCAAACATCTGATCTAAGATGAAGTTTACTCATTTGTGTGGCTGTACTATGAAGCAATAAGACAAACAGTTCTTGATCAATATAACCAGCTATATAACAGTCTGCTGTGTTTTCCTGATTGTTCTGTAATGAAACGACACAGTGTGACTTACAGCCCGACCAGCGGCAGGTTCGAGGCTTTAGGATCAGACTCCAGCAGCAGGAGGAGTTTTCTGGTCTGATCCATCGTCAGAAACCTGCGAACACAGACGCAGTTCAAATGTGACCGAGCTTCAAAAGGAAGAACCGAACCGCTTTGTAGGGGAACTCGTTCTCACCCTCTCTGTCGGTTGGCGGCATGCGGTCGATTGATGCTGACCAGGCTCCTCAGCAGAGCCGTTGGGATGACGGGGACGGCTCGGACCGGCTGAACGTCCACGCTGACAGACGGACAGACGGACGACCAGCCGAGGCTGAACGCTGCGGCGTCAGCCTGCAGAGAGCAGACAACACGACCTCTCACCTTCATCAGCTGAGAGACGTCCAGAGTCTGTCTGCCGCTCACAATCTGCTGCAACACCTGAGACAGACGGACAGGTTTAGACTAAACCTCCGCTACATCAAACTGTGGAAAAACTATCATTTAGCCCAGTTTCTAAGATGCATCGACATCAGGTCCTCAAGGACCAACAACAGCAGGACACTTTGGAGGAGCTGAGAAAAATCAGATGTTTGTGACACAAATGAGAGGTTGCCATGACAACAGGAAACAAAGCCACTGAACATGTCATTGTTACTTCAGGACAATTAGATAAGTAATACTCCTAAAACTGACCAATCACAGAGGAGGAGAACATCAGCTATTGTGTCGTTTAGCTAGTCCCACGTTCACGTCATTTTGTTTGGACAGTAATTATTCAGTCAAAACGAGTTTCTGACACCGAGCAGAACAAAGTGGTGACAAAGTGGTGACTGTCGCGCCGAGCACCTGAAATATGGCTGCCATCTTTAGTCATCCTGGGAAGCTAATCAATTAATCAACTAGGTGTTTCAGCTGTACTTGCATAAATGTTGGGTAGTTATGTTTATAACAAAACATATTTTATAAGCTCTGCATATATCCTGTCTTGGCAAAGTAACGAGTAACTAAAGCTGTCAGATTAATGTGGAGTAAAGTACAATATTTCCCTGGAAGTGCAGTAGAGGTAGAAAGTGGCATGAAGAGAAAAGACTCCAGTAAAGTACAAAGAGTAAATAAAGTACAGCACTTAAAGTAAAGAGTTACTTTCCACCACTGGACAAAGGAAACGTGTCAGTCTTTCTAAAATAAAAAGGAAAGGAAAGAAGAATATTCTGAAGGCTTCTTATCAAATTGACACACTGAAGACGTAATGTCATGAAACTACGTTACCAGAGAGCAGCCAGAGACTGAAGTCAGCTGATCGAATGAAACGTGGCAGGAAGACAGACACTCAAACCAGGAATCACAACAGTAAGTAAAAACATCCAATAACAGACAACAGTTGAACTGTTAATCAGCCTGTAATGAGCGAACAGAGCAAACATGAGCAGCTGAGTGTGTGTGTGTGTTTGTATGTGACTTTTACCTGGGCAGGTAAAAGACAGGAGAGCAACCCTGAGAATCAGGTTCTGGACCCAACAGAAACTCGACAGACAACAACCTCCGAACTGCAGGTGTCAAACTGACCTTGAAGCAGTGATGTAGCTCAGCCTCTGATTGGATGACAGCGTCAGACGGCGTCTCAGTCTGTGTGGAGAACAAACAGGGAACAAGGACATCTCCAGGCAGCAGAGCAGAGGGAACCCTGCCCGAAGCTCCAGCCTGGTCCCGACCCGGATCGAACCGGTCCAGAGTCACGGTGACCCCCTCCTCATCTGGAACACACACAGAACAGGAGTTAATACAAGTGTAAGCCAAAGTGCTCGTGCACAAACGGCAGCCAAAAAAGATCCTTCCACCTGAAGGTAAACTCTGACCTGCATCCACAGACACTGATCCCAGGAAGAAACAGTGGACGAGGGGCTTGTTGCTGTGACGAGCGTGACGCTGAGCCAGACGCAGAGCTTTCTCCAGCAGCACCAACCGAGGCTTTCTGCAACACACACACACACACACACACTGTAGCTATGTTCTGAAGTCACAGCATAGATACGTAGCCACTGAAGCTACACTGTCATGTAAGTACAGCGACACCACATGGAGACAACAGGAACTGCGACAACAGCTGTCAGCAGCAAGGAGCCACATCAGCCTCTCAGCCGCTTCATGACGTCGTCACCTGGAACGATTCTCCGGCGGTCTTGAAGGAGTTCTCTTATACGCTGAACACTTGTTGGCTGCTTTTCCTTCTCTCTGAGCTCCAACTCATCTCAAAGCAGCTCAGCTGGGTTCAGGTCAGGTGACTGTGGAGACCAGGTCATGTGATGCAGCCCTCGTAGAGGTGGAGGTGTGTTCTGGGTCATTGTCCTGTTGAAGAACACGTGATGGTCCAACAAACCAGCTGCCGCAGGATGCTGTGGTAGCCATGCTGGTTCTACACCATCACACCTCCACCCCCCCCTGCTGCTGCTTCACGGTGGAACCACACCTGCAGGGACCATCTGTTCACCTTCTCTGCGTCTGAGTCCAGGCCTCCACTGGTCAGATGTCCAGTCCTCGTGTTTCTTGACCTGAGCAGTTCTCGTCTCGAGGGTTAAGTTTTTCTGGCTCTGAAATCTGACCCTCCAATGAAAATATTTGGTGCCCTGGTGAAGGTTTACATACATAAATTATGACTTGGACCAGTCTGATTGTGGTGTCACTGTGTGATGCTGAGTTCCACCTGTTTTATGAATAAACATGACTGAAATTCAAAGACAGAGCTGATGGAGGGAGATCAGGGAGGCAGCAGGAGGAGGGGAAGACTTCCCAGTGGGAACATTCACAACAGGTAGAAATACTGCAACATGATCGGATCACATGTCATACTTTATTGGTGAGCATGAAGCAGCAGGCGTGTGTGTACCTGTGAGAGCAGAGCTGGAGGCGGAGCTTTTCTCCTGCGGGGCTGCCATCCCACAGAGCTGATCTGGATTTGGGGAAACTCAGCGGAGTGACAGAGTTCATCGAGCTTCTGAATAACAGCAGCAACAGAAAAGATGATGTGGTGTTAATGGAACAGCTGAGTGTTGAACCAGATTCTCTTACTTTAGGAAAAAATGCTTTATATTAAGATGATTACTGATCAACTGTTTTATCATTTGATTCATAAAACTGCCCAGACGTGACCATCAGGCCGGAGGAAAATAAGGTATCACTGGTTCAACGTGTTCCAGGTCCAGAACAGCTAATAAATGAACCCTGCAATGAGATTGTTTTATGACTCAACATGTTCCGTTTCTGCCATATTAGACAAAAACAAGCAGCAAATTCTCACTAACAAATGTTTCAGTTAAAAAATTATTTCCAACAATTGATGGAACAATAATATAACTGCTCATTTCTCTGACAGCAGCTGTTTCTGACCGTCAGCTCTACGCTGTACTTTACTGTCTTCAGTTGACACAGTACTGCAGTATTAGTGAAAGTACAACACTGTTCATGGGCACTGCATGTGTACGGCTTGACTTTTAAGCTGAAGTGCTCTTTTATTGATTCTATTTTTTACTGCTACTCTTATCTTTATTTTATATTAATGCCTAACTACTTATTTTTCACTTTTCTCTGCTTATTTCTGTCTTTGTGCTGCTGCAACAGCTGACTGAGGATCAATTAAAGCGAATCTCATTTTAGAATAAACTGCAGTAAGAATGAAAATACATGGAGTGAAAACAGACTAATCTTCTATCCCGTCCTCTGTGTTGCATTGTTTTAAACAAAGTAATCACCAGTGCTGTACGTCCTCTTCTTATGTCCAGTCTGAAGCAATGCTAAAGCAGATTTAATGTCAGTTTACAGCGCACAAACCTGCAGTCCTAAGAAAGACTCTACCAGTGCCAGAAGACACTGTTCTTGTGTAAAACTGACTGTGAACTCTCAACACACACAGCACCGTGAAATGAGTGAGTCTGCAGGTGTGACACACACACACACACACACACACACACACACAGCAGGTGTTGTTAACCTGAAGCATGCGTGCTGACATTAACTCACCTTCCTCTCACATTCTCTGGAGTAAAAACAGCTTCTAAAACTGCAGACGGCAGCGCCTGGAGGTTCACCGGGCAGCTCATCCCCGAGGTGACCGACAGAGTGGGTTCGTGGCGTTTATCCAAACGCTGAAAACACCGCGGTTAAATCAGCTAACGCTAGCTTGATGCTCGGCCCGCATCAGCGCCCTGTGTTAGCTTCGTTAGCTTAACATTCGAGACGAAGCTCGAGTCTCTCGGCTAATAACTGAACGTTTAATAAAGTAGTAACCTTTTTAAAACGAGTCTTAGTCTTTAGTCTTTCGTTTATCTCGATCGACTTGTGCAAGTTTGACCGCAAACAATCTGAAGAAAACAAAACTTAAACGCTGTTTAATTATGGCGCTGTTTCTACACTCAACTGGCGGGGCAACGCAAGCAGCCAATGGTAAGCTCCGCCGAAACGATTCTGACCAATGGCGTGTTGCTTCGTTCCCTGTCTTTTTCTTGTCCTCCTTGTGTTGTCAGGGGCAGATTAAATGGAGTAAAGTTCGACATCGCCCCCCAGAGGTCAGAATATCAATTCACTGTTTAAAAGGCTCAAACCGCGTTGTCAAAGCAACACGTTTTATACAAATAAACCAATATATAAGATGAAAGAAACACGTTAAATTACTGATAACAAGATCGAAGGAATAAATGCTAAACAAACAATATAATTAAACTGAGGTTAAAGTAAAGAAAGGTGTAATTACTGAGACTAACCTCAGATCCTTCATAAATCAGACATGTCAGGGAAATGAGCAAACAACTTTTCATCTGAACACTACTGTTTGCATCTGTCAATAAAAACTCTGCACAAATATTTAAACTTAAAACTGTTGATGAGAAATTCAACGTCATTGTTCTGCAAAAGCAGTTTCAACATTTTCTGCTGTAAAAAGTCTCAAGATGTCAACTTTACAAGTCACTCAGAGTCCAGACACTCAGGTGAGACCAAAGCTGAAGAAGGTGAATGATGGAGACAGAGACAGAGAGAGACAGAGAGAGACAGACAGACAGAGAGAGACAGAGAGAGACAGACAGACAGAGAGAGAGCGAGAGAGATTATATTTCATTATATATTTTAAAGTTATTATTGCTAATTATCGATTTAATGTACATATCTAATTTGATGTTTCTATATCTAATCTATCTAATCTAATTCTGTGTGAATTATCTGTTGTGTTTATGTTTTTGCTCGGTTAGAGAGAGAGAGAGAGAGAGCGTGTGTGTGTGTGTGTGTGTGTGTGTGTGTGTGTGTGTGTGTGTGTGTGTTGTATTATTCATGTGTGAGCAGCTGGGTAATCTTCCAACACAAAGTGATCTCCTGAAAGCAGCATGTGGAGGAATTATTTATCAGCAGGTTACAGGACACCGAGTCCAGGAGACAGACAGAAACCTGCCTGCTGCTCACACACCGTCCACACCGTCCTCACTGTCCACACTGTCCACACCGTCCTCACCTTCCTCACCGTCCTCATCGTCCTCACCATCCACAGTACACACTGTCCACCGTCCACACCGTCCTCACCTTCCTCACCGTCCACACCGTCCTCACTGTCCTCACAGTCCACACTGTCCACACCGTCCACAGTCCTCACCGTCCAGAGTACACCCACACGAACCCTGAACATCTGGAGTCAGAGAAGAGTTTTTTTGTCTGAAGCGATCTGACTGACTGGTTTGAAGTTCAGAGGAAAAACTTCCTTTTTACTCTGAGCGCTCAAGTCGAGAGACGAAAGGACACCGGGACACTGAGCCGTACCTTCAGGGCACATGAGCCCTAATCCTGCCCGTGAAGCAGCCTGTGTCCTCTGCGTCTGTGTCCAACGCTGACAGGAAATCATTCCTCCAGAGAAGAAGTTAATCAGGGCTCATGTTAAAGGAGGCTCTGCAGTTCTGATGCCAGAGATTAGACCTGACCTTCTGACTGCTCCGTTTAGGAAAGGTTCATCATTTGTTGTTTGCTGTTTTATTTACCTGCAGCTGCTTTAAATGACACTCGGTCAACACGGCAGCCGGAGAGAGACAGAAGAAGAAGAAAGAAGCTTCCAGCATGTTTACACTCCAAGAAGAAAAGACATCACAATGTTGGAAAATGATTAAGTTCAATGAAAGAAACCACCAGTGAACAATTATCTGATGGGTGAAAAGAACAGGTGGGCGTCCTGATTGTCTCTTAACTTCATAAAGACAGAAAGAATCTCTATAAATGTAAGAACAGTGATTTTAGAAGGTTTTGAATCAGCAGAGTCTCTAATCAGCTCAGATGTTATTGTATTAAATCACAGGTTATTCAGGACCTGCAGACAGGTGAGACTCTTTCTGAGAACAAGATCAAAAACTCATCTTTGAAGACTTTTCACTGACAAACTGTTGGTCCGTGAACTACACACCGAACAGCTTTACTGTTGTTTGTCTTAATGTGAGCACTTTTTCTTTGGTTGACTGATGGTTCCAGACCCGACCTGTGGCGGGGGACGCCGACATGTGAACGCGCTCGTGTTTTGTCGGGACAACGCCCACTTATCCCCCCCCCGAGAGGTTTGTCCGTTTCTCTCTACTCAGCCGTGTGTTCTCCTCATCCTCAATCTTTGATCCCTTCGATCTCAGCTCTTTGTTGTTGTGCCCCCCGCCACCCCTCCCCCCGTCCGACCAGCCAATCAGCAACCGGACCCGACTTGACACGCCTACAAGTTTTGCCTAACGTCCAATCAGAGAGCGGCTCCGGCCGGACGCCATTTTGTCGGTTGGAGCAGCGGTGGAGGGGGTCCGCTGGCGGCTGGCTGGAACCTGTTGCTCCGTAGTTCCGTGTTGTGCAATGGACGGGTGAGTTATCCCATCGACTTACGTGTACACACAAATTAAACGGACTCGTGGCGGTTGTATTTGCGCCCGACAGAAACAACCTAAATGTATCGCAGGATAACGTTTTTCCAGAGGGCAGCTGGTGTTCTTGTTGTTAGCTTAGCTGTCGGTAAAGTTGTGTTTGTGGTAGTAACAGGAAGCTAAGCTAGCCCAGCTAGCTGTTGTGTTAGCGTCGGAACGGGCCATCCTCTGCGGGCCCAGCGTTAACTCCTTTCACACAACCTGCCAGGTAAACGTGGACTGGTTTACCTGCGGAAACACGTTTATTTCAAACACTTAGCCTCGTGCTAAAGATCCGATCGATGAATAAGAAGTGAAAGATTCATCGAGCAGCGCACCGAACTTCAGTCCAGCTTTACGAAGCTCTCACGCCCACCGCGGTCCGTCCGGACGGTCCTGCAGAGTTTAGTCCGTAGAAACGATTTTATTTTAATGTAAGACTTGATCCCCGTTAATTCGTTAAAGGTGGACGGAAGTCAGTGGTGCTCATACTTTCTAAAATGATACAAATCAAAGTGGTTATGAAATAATAAATATTTGTTGCAAAGTAAGTCACGTGTGAAAACTTTAGATTTTATTCAACGTCTTGTGTTAAATGTGTGCCGGGTTGAACAGATGATACGTTTAAAGAGCAGGAGTCATTTTCTAAAAGCTTTATGAGTTTGAGGATGAGTTCTTAACATTTACGGTATTTTATACAGAAGGTTGTTTGTGAAGAGGACGGAAGGCTTAGTTTGACCACTGCAGGTCAGTTAAAGACAGACCTGGTCCCAAACTGAACTCCACCGACTTATTGACACAAACTAACATCTTTATTTTCCATTGATTAAATGTCCTCTATGTCTTGGTTGTTGACCTCCAGGAATCAGTGGGTTTGCTGTCTGGTCGTGTTTCGTGTCCTTTCTAACAGTTGGATCTGATAAATCTCAGGGCGGCGGAGACGTTTCAGTTCCTGATGTGAATATTTGTGTGTTGTCGGGGCTCATTCATGCCCCGAGGAGTCCTCTTCCAGCTGGTTTACCGTCTGTTCAGCCCGACCAGCCTGTTTTTCCTTTCTTTTAAATGTTACTGTAGTGTCTGAGACACTTTGTCCAGCTCTGCTTTGGGGATTCATTTCCTGTGACGTGTACCTGCTCTGTGCTTCAGTACAGTTTGGGGGGGTCGCTTTATTTTATTTGTCTTTTTGTTCCACATAAGTTTCCTAAAAAGTACTAGTTTATAAAGAAAATGTAGACCGTGTCCGTTTAGCTCACCTCCATGAATGAAGTCCCAGGTGAGCAGCAGGACTCTGTCCTCACGCGTCTGTCTTAAATAAATGATGAATGAAGCGTTGCCTTCGTTAAATGGAGCTAATATTTAAAAAAACAACATCTCTGCTCAGTTTAAGCCTCAGAACAACCAGCTCTGATGTTTGGGCATTTGACTTCCTGTCTAAACAGGAAGTGGGGGTGTGTGACGCCGGGCTGTTGGACATCTTCCTGCTTTACCTGCATTTTATCAGACAGGTCGACCAATCGAAACACGTGCTGATAGAAAAGCTCTTCATCCACATCCAGAGTTTGCTCTGGATTTCTTTTTTTAATGAACGTGACAGAGGCTGGAGAACGAGTGTGGCGTCCACGGTTTGTGTCACACACTGAAATAAAAAAAAACATGAGGGCAGATGAGGAAGAGGACAGAAAAGGATCAGAGGGACAGAAAGGTAAAGACAGGAACGATGAAGGAGAAGAGCTTCAGGTCCCTACAGGTGGGTCAGGTGTTTGTCCAGTGTAGTGATACGAGTCAGGATCTGGTCTGGAGTCAGTGAGTCACATGATGTGACAGCTGTTGAAAAAAACTGCAGTTATTTTCTATTCAGATATTTCTGTAGAATAAGTGAATTAGACGTGTGTCCAACATCAGACCAGTTTAATGTCTTCTGTAAAGTCCTTATTTTCACTAATGTGGGCTGGACAGTATAAAGGTGTTGGATGTTGGTTTTGTGTCACTCAAACATGAATTGATTGACGGGTTTCCCGGGGGGCTCGGCGGCAAGCTGACCGTCCTCTTACTGCCAACCTGCTGGATGTGTCCAGAGTGAAGTCTGTCAAACATCCAGCTCAGGACTCACCTCACGGCGGTGAATCTCTGCTTTCTGACATGATGTGTTCTGTGGCTCATCATTTAATTTAATGCACAGAGTTTATGAGAAGTGACGTCTTCAGACAGTCGATCAGTTTCAGGTGAGAGGAAACAGAAACAGTAAATCCTCACAGAGGAAGAGCTGCAGCGTCTGGACACTGATGCTGATCAGCTGTCTGTCGATCGACTCGTTGATTGATTAATTGTTTCAGCTCCAGCAGGACGTCCAGGTCGAGCGACACGTGCTCGTTTGACGTGGTACCAAATGACCACGAACTGACGGACCCCCTCTGTCTGATTCCTCCACAGTTTGTTTATACATACTTTTACTTCACTTCATGTATTTTGTGAGTAGTAAAGGATGTTTTCCTGTTGGGTTTTACTTCTTTAGTGATCTGAGGAGCTTCCAGTCGTAGGCTTGTCTGTGCAGTGAGTTTAAATGATCAGTTGTAAGATGCCAGTTCGTAATAATTGTCCTCGTTTTGGACATTGTAGAAACATGAAAACTGAAGTATTTGTTAGCTGCAGCTCTGCTCCATCTGTTGGCCTCCACCAGGGGCAGTTTTCAGGTCCACACAGAGTCAGGTGGATGATGGGGGCCGTTTGGTTGGTGCTCTCTGATCATACTGGAAACAGACAGGAAGTGGATGGTCAGCGATCGGCGAATGGTTGGTTGGTTGCGGCTCTTTTGTTTTTCCGCCCGCTGTCGCCTCCTCTCTGCTGGGTTTCTTCTCCCTCCGTCCGTCTCCTCAGGCAGCGTCTCTTTAACCTCAGTTTAACTTTTTTTGCTTGTTGTTTGAGTTTCTCTCCCTGCTGCTTCTAACACGCTGTCTTTTCTTCACAGCAGTGTCCACCAAGATATAACAGTTGGTACTAAGGTAGGCACCTCTGCTCCCCCCCCCCCTCCTCCTCCTCCTCCTCCTCCTCCTCCTCTGGTTGGTTTGTTTCTGCTGTGAACGTCTCTGAGGCCGTCTGACAGGACGGACATGCTGCCATCTGGGAACAATTGGAAGCTTCTCTGTGTAATTAGTGTTGAAGCCGCTCAGTGTTAGAAACTCCAGCAGTGATTTAGTCACATTCCACAACAAGACTGAGGATAATCAGATTAGTCAACAGCAACACACTTCTACATTCTTACTGGACCATGAGGCCGGTTTGACATCATGTAGCTGTTCAGAGCCAATCCTGGACCAGGTCTCAAAGACAGAGTTGACTCAGAGCGACTCCATCAGTCAGGATGTCGGCGTTCTGTCGGTGTGTTCACTCTCTGACACCAGTGACCGTGACATGTGAGGCAGCTGCTAGAAAAACAAAGCACAGGTGCTGCGTTTGTGGTGGGGGGGTCTCGAGACCATGGCGTTTGGGGTTGTCCTGCAAGAACATTTTATTTGACTAAAAACAAATCAAATCTTACAGCGTTAATAACGAACAGAGGCTGCAGTAGGAAGATAAGAAGTGAAACAAATGATGAAGAGGATGTGATGAAGTCTGAGTGATCACACTGTGAACCATGACGTACAAAGATCACACCATCAGACCGGTTAAACAAGAAGCCTCTGAACCGACTGTAGGGTGGAGGCTGTGATCTGTGTCTGATCAGCTCCTCATCAATACTCTGATTGGTTCCTTCGTTAGTCAACAGTTTTTTACATGATCATTTAAAAAAAGAATAAATGCAAATATTGTTCATAGTGCAGCAACAGTTTATACACTGTCAGATGGAGATCATCATTCACATCTCAACACTGTGTGTGTGTGTGTGTGTGTGTGTGTGTGTGTGTGTGTGTGTGTGTGTGTGTGTGTGCGTGTGCATGTGCGTGCTGGTGTGTGTGTGTGTGTGTGCGTGCGTGTGGTCTGGCTCTCATGTCAGGATGGTCACCTGTTTCAGCCCTGTTGCCTCTTGTGCTGCTGGTTTTCACACTGAGCTGATAGAAAACAGATACTGAGGAGCAGCTGGTTGACGGACAGACGGGAGCTCGCTGTGTCTGTGATTGTTGATGACTTATCACTGACGCAGCAGCTGATGTTAAAACACAGAAGAAGCTGTCAGTGTTTCTACTTTACTCTCCTCCATCAGAGACCCTGAAGGTCCCCAGACATGATGAGGTCTGCAGGCCTCTGCTGCAGCATCCTGAATTAATACTGATGGAGGCTGTGGTCAGCTGATGGAGGCCGTGGTCAGCTGATGGAGGCCGGTGTTAGCTGATGGAGGCTGGTGTCAGCTGATGGTGGCTGATGGAGGCTGGTGTTAGCTGATGGAGGCTGTGGTCAGCTGATGGAGGCTGTGGTCAGCTGATGGAGGCTGGTGTTAGCTGATGGAGGCTGGTGTTAGCTGATGGAGGCCGTGGTCAGCTGATGGAGGCTGGTGTCAGCTGATGGAGGCTGTGGTTAGCTGATGGAGGCTGGTGTTAGCTGATGGAGGCCGTGGTCAGCTGATGGAGGCTGTGGTCAGCTGATGGAGGCCGTGGTCAGCTGATGGAGGCTGGTGTTAGCTGATGGAGGCCGTGGTCAGCTGATGGAGGCTGGTGTTAGCTGATGGAGGCCGTGGTCAGCTGATGGAGGCCAGGGTCAGCTGATGGAGGCCGTGGTCAGCTGATGGAGGCTGGTGTTAGCTGATGGAGGCTGGTGTCAGCTGATGGAGGCTGGTGTCAGCTGATGGAGGCTGGTGTTAGCTGGTCAGCAGTGCTGCTGTTCACTGGACCTTCAGACGATGATCTGAGAGGATAAAAGGAAAAGCTTTAGAATAATATTTCTGTGTCGGTGGTTGTCTGATCTCCCAGCAGCCTTTGCTTCCATCACTCCGCTCTCTCCTCAGTAATCATGTTCGGTTTGTGTCCGGCAGCAGAGCGGTCACCGCTGCTGGTGCTGGTTTTAGGACAAAAACCAGAATCTGTGCCAAAACTGCATGAAGGCCGAAAGAGAGGCTGAGATCTGAGAGCAGGAAGTGACGGGAGCAGGGGCTGCTGGGAGGAGGAGGAGGAGGAGGAGGAGGAGACCGTTTGATGATCACAGCTCTCCTGTTTCCTCCTCTGGCCTCAGGCGAGTCATCTGAAACCACCTGAACACTCAGACCGGCTCCAGTTAAAGGGACAGTTCAGGGTTTTCTCCTGCACTTTGTTTGTATTCACACCAGAAACAAAAGGAGATAAAAGAAGAAGAGCAGCAGGTCTGGGCGAGTTTAAGGGTCCTGTGTAGAGGTCCTCACAGTCCAGGTCCTCTTGGATCCACTCAGGTATTCCACATAATGTTAACAGACTGGACCTAAGATGTGGATCCAACCTCGTGCTTTTAGTGGCTTGGGTCTCAGGTCCTCAGGTTTGGGTGGACCTGTGAAGACTTCTAGTCCCATGAACTGGTTTCTGTACGTCCTCCGTAGGAAGTGCTTCCTGTTGAAACAGGAAGTGACTTGGTTTATGTTCAGACACGCTTCACTTCACAAGTTTCTAATCGAGCTCTGAGTTTGTTCCATCATCATCTGTTCTGGAGCTTTCTATCAGGTCCCCTGATCTTCCACAGAGAAGGACAAAGACAAAGAACTGTGAACCAGGACAGTTAGCCAAAATCAAATAATTAACAAAATATTAATGGATCGACAGAATGAATCAACAGCGTTTTTAGCTTGTGAGTTTTGAAAAGCAGTAAAAGACCGAGGCGAAAGAAACAGAACATGATGATGATGAGCAGCGATGATGAGGGTCGGCCGGCAGCTGTCAGACAGCAGGGCCACATCCAGAGGGGGGGCGGGGAGGCTGAGAGGACAGGACTCAGGTTTCTGCTGGATTATTCATGTGAGGGGTAATAAGATCTGAGCTCCTTTTGTTCAGATAAAAACCTGCTCAGGTTCCTCTGACAGAAACTGTGGCAGCTTCTCAAACTCTCTGCAAACCCAATAAGACTGAACTGTCTCATTACTGAACAAGGCCTCTGATTGGTCCATCTGTCGACGTGCTCCATTCAACGTTTAGTCCAAAAACTGTGAGATGATAAAAATGCTCGTCATGTTTCCTACAGAGCTCAGTCTGATGTCTTAAAGCTGTTAAAAACAAAAGATGTTTAGTTCAATATCAGAGAAGACTGAAGAAAATCAGCAAATCTTCACACCTGAAAAGATGAAATTAATACTTATTATTAAAATAGTTGCTGATTATCTTTTGAACAGGTGAGAAACTGTTGTTAACTATGACATCGTTCACTCACTCGTTCACTCCTGTTGCTTCTTTGCTGTTTTTTCCAGCGTTGTGAGGACTTTGATCCTCAGCAGAGCTGAAGATGTGAAGACATTCTGCAGTAATAATTCTCAGATGTGAGATATCCTGGAGGTGTGTGATTTATAATGACTTGACAACAGGTGTGTATAAGATGTTCAGCACCTGTTGATAAAACCAAGCACTTCCTGCAGATATTTCACTCTTAGAGTCACTTTCAGGCCTTTAATGTGAAACAGCTGCAGGAAGTTTACTTTCATCAACATGGACAAGAAAACAAAAAGATGGAGGTAAAGGGCTGAACTGAATATATAGATATATAATGGAATGATGCTGTGGAGTCTGTTTGCACTGATACAGGCTAATGAAACAACATTAATTTAGCAGGAAAGTGAAAATATTAAATTAGACCTGAATACATTAAATTTATTGGTTGAATGCTGCTTTTAAAAATTTTGGCCGTTGGATGAATCAAATTGAGAACCTCTGCAGGAGATCCTACGCCGGCCACTAAAAACATGAAAGGCGCCGTCTAGAGTCGGTGCTTGGTTTGTCCTTTCTGAGCCTCTGCAGACACATGGGGGTGCAACACGGTCAGCTCTGTGGACGAGGACCTGCTCCCTCTGTAGATATGAAGCTCGTTCTGAGATAACAAACACATGATGCTTATTTCCAGGCGATGCTACACATGCAGTGAAACATGATATTCCATTAAAGCCGACAGGAGTTCAGCTGTTGTTCAGTCACACTCGGACGTGTTGGTCCGTCTTTGTCCTGCATGTTTGATGCTGCAGTGAGACTCTGCTTCCTCTCTCTGCTCAGTCTGTATGAATCTGCAGTCTGAACGAGGCTCACATCTGGTTCTCATTGACTTCCTCAGCACAGGAATTCAGCCCCGGCTGCCCGCTGCGGTCTGAGGGGGGTGTCAGACCTGTCTGATATTCATTGTTTTCAGTTGTCTTCTTGCCATAAAGGAGCCTGTTCTGCTTCTTTCAGTTAGTTCTGTGATGAGCTGCCGTTGCTCAGCTGTGGCTCTGGAGCGACCTCTGGTGGCAGCGGCGTCAGCTGCACGTGCTCTGTTTGGGAAATGTCGTCATGTTGTCGGTGTTACCTCATTGTTAGTTAACTGATTCAGCTCTTTAGAAACCAGACGGGAGCGGAAACAACAAGTTGACCAATCAACAATCTTGGTCATCCTTTGATCTTTCGAAGCAAAAATATCAAAACGTGGTGGTTCTAGCCTCTGAAATGTGCAGAAATCCAGCTTCAGTTTATCTTACATGATAATAAATGAAGTGTTTGTATGTGTGTGTGTGTGCATGTGTGAGTGCAGCCTTTTATAGTGGAGGTAAATCTGATGTTTCTGTTTCAGAGAGGATCTGACGAGCTTTTCTCCACCGTCTCCAACGGCCTATATATCATGAGCACCACAGGTCAGATGTGTTATTTTGTATTTTACAATTACTGCAACACTCATTGGGCCTCCAGGAAATCAGAAATATATCACTGGCTCATATTAGGCTTCAACAACTCACTGAAACATCCAAACTGGTGGAGCTGTGTCACAGCAAACATTAGAACAGAAGCAGAGATGCCTGACTGATCGTATTCTGCACCCCAACAATAATCACAGCATCAGTCACAGTGATCACAACACAGATTCATGTTTTCTGTGTGTTCTGTTCACCTCTGAAATCTTTTATGCTGCTGGTGGTTCTCGTCCTCTGTAGCCAATGGCAACGACAGTAAGAAATTCAAAGGTGACATAAGAGGTCCTGGAGCGCCGTCCAGGGTCATCCACATCCGCAAGCTTCCGAACGACATCACAGAGACCGAGGTGATCAGCCTCGGTCTGCCCTTCGGAGACGTCACCAACCTGCTGATGCTCAAAGCCAAGAACCAGGTGCAGGACTTTACTTGATTGGAGTATATTTAGTGTTATAATGGTTCTTTTACTGAAGTAAGATGTCCCGTGTCTCCCACAATGAACCGCCCGGGGTGTCCCCTCAGGCCTTCTTAGAGATGAACTCAGAGGATGCAGCTCAGAACATGGTGGGTTATTACTCCACAGTGATGCCCATCATCAGGCACCATCCCGTCTACGTCCAGTTCTCCAACCACAAGGAGCTCAAGACCGACAACTCCCCCAACCAGGAGGTACACCTCACTCAGTACTTTTAGCGACTGTTAGCGTATGTGCAGCACCCAGCAACTGGTAGCATCTGTTAGCATTTATATGCCTAACTGCTGTTTAGCACCTGTACACTGCCGAGCCACTGCTAGCATATGTTAGCATCTGTTTTCCAGCTACTTTTAGCATCTGTACACTGACGAGCCACTGCTAGCATATGTTAGCATCTGTTTTCCAGCTACTTTTAGCATCTGTACACTGCCTAGCCACTGCTAGCATATGTTTTCCAGCTACTTTTAGCATCTGTACACTGACGAGCCACTGCTAGCATATGTTAGCATCTGTTTTCCAGCTACTGTTAGCATCTGCAGATTGCCCAGTAACTGTCAGCATGTGCTCATCCTCTCTCAGAGAGCCCAGGCAGCTCTTCGGGCCCTCAGTACATCTCATGTGGACACAGCTGTGGCAACCCCGAGCTCGGTGCTGAGGGTGGTGGTGGAGAACCTGGTCTACCCCGTCTCCTTGGACGCCCTCTGCCAGGTAACACAGCACCCAAACATGAGACATGAAAGGCCTCAGCTCAGTGTTTCTGGGACAAAAACTCTACAGGATGCCTTCCGGTACAGTACTGAGCGCAGGTCTGCAGCCTTCTGCAGCTAACACACGATCACCAGAGTTACAGGTGTGAAAGAACAGGAAACACCAGTTAGGTCTCACTTACACATGTATGTCAGGAGTGAGCCAATAAGCAGCCAATAAACTAACGTTAGCAGAGCAGGTGACAGTGTGCTCGAGCTGCTGTGGTGTTTCTGTCCCTGGAAACAGAAGAAGATTCACAAATACACATTTCCTCTGACAGTTTGATCAGTTTAGCTCCCGTTTGGTCCTCAGATCTTCTCAAAGTTCGGCACAGTGCTGAGGATCATCGTCTTCACCAAGAACAGTCAGTTCCAGGCTCTGCTGCAGTACCCGGACGGAGCGTCTGCCCAGGCAGCTAAACTGGTGAGCACGGCGTTCTGCTGGTCCCACTGAAACCAGAACAGTCGACGGCTGTGAGCCGTCTTCCTCTCGTGAATAACGTACCTGCTGGTGTGGTTTCAGTCTCTGGACGGACAGAACATCTACAACGGCTGCTGCACGCTGAGGATCAGCTTCTCCAAACTCACCAGCCTCAACGTCAAATACAACAACGAAAAGAGCCGCGACTTCACCAGACCCGACCTGCCCTCCGGAGACAGCCAGCCCACCATGGAGCACCCGGCCATGGCCACAGCCTTCAGTAAGACCCCCACACAGGCGTAACGTCACTAAAACCTCAGAGAGCAGGAGAGCGAGATAAACTTTATCTTCACATACCTTGAATGGTCGACAGGAAAATTAGTCATCAGTGCAAAACGAAGGCTGAGCCAAGTCTCCATGGCAACTCTCAGCTTTTCACAGAGTCTCAGGAAGTGAGAGTTCTTACCTGAGAGTCACTTCCTGTTTACTCCCCTTTCACTGGAAACGAACATTTCAGCAGCTTTTTAGACACAGTGGAGGATTTATTTATTTACAAGCTGTTAACCTTCTTCATCAGAGTCAAGCTGCTCTGGACGCAGCGTTACAGCTGACCTCATGATGAAATGTTTCTGTTAAACTGAGTCTACAGTGAGTGAAGCGTCATGAGTTCAGTCTTATTAGTTTTCCGAAGTGACTCAGGTCTGACGTGCATAGAAACGCTGTGTGAAATCCAGCTCAGAGCGGCATCGTGACGCGTGTCAATCCTGCGGTGTGACGCTGCAGCATGGCGTCGGTGGAGTCTGACTACAACCATCCTCAAGATTAGCAGAGAGGAATGTACAGTAACTGCAGGGAGTCAGGTGACCGACAGGTTAAAGACACTGATCCAATCTGTGTCTCCGTTTTTAAAACAGACCAAAAAACACTCAGAACACATCAAAAGATCCAGATGTTGTCACTCAGGTGTCGTCTCTTCTCTGCAGCTCCAGGTATCATCTCAGCTGCTCCGTATGCAGGAGCGACTCACGCCTTCCCGCCAGCCTTCACTATCCAACCTGCAGGTGAGTCTCACCTGCAGAGATCCCGTCAAACAGCTGGAGGGTCGCAGAGTGCAGATGTGAAACAGCACGAGAGTCTCCAGTTTTTACATCCTTAACACTAAAACAGTCTGCGATTCACTCAGAGTGGAGCGTCAGCACGATGAATCACAGAAACGTTTCAGTACTCTGAAAAACGTTCAGGCAGATGGTCACCATGACAAAGAGCCAGGTATCCATGGAGACCACGTGGATGACATCATTCTGACAGGATGGCACACATGTCAGGATCCAGTATATCAGGATAGTAAAGTAAATAATAAAGTCAGAGTCCCAGAAGCTTCCAGACTAAATTTAAAGGAGGAAGAAGTTCAGCTTCACAGACAGACTGAGAGACCAGGTCACACAGAAAACAGCTTGACGTGTGAAGGAAACGATCCGGCACTAGTCACCTGATCAGCACCCGGCCAATCCACAGCTCTGACTGTGTTTACAGCAGCGGGTGGTGTGGGGGGAGTTCAGTTCACGGTGTTGGTGTCACTGATGTCGGGAAGACGTCTCCTGCACTTTTCAGATTGTCGTTCACTCGTCTCACCTCTCCCAGTGTCCTTCCCCTATCCAGGCCTGACGGTCCCCGCGCTGCCCGGAGGCCTGGCCTCGCTGTCCCTCCCCGGGGCCACCAGGCTGGGATTCCCCCCCCTCCCCGCCGGAGTCTGCGTCCTGCTGATCAGCAACCTCAACCCCGAGGTGGGTCCTTCCCTCCTGATCCTGTTCATCCCGATGCTGATCAGAGTCCTCATGGCGGGACGTCGGACGGCCCTTTAAATGTTTCCACCACAGAGCTTCAGAGTTTTATTTCAAACAGCAACATTTTTACCAGATGATCCTCAAACTTCTCAGCTGATGTTTATCTCCACATCTTATTATTATATATTTACACACCTACAAATGAATAAAGGTCAGTAGCAGGTTTGTAAGGACAGTTTGACTTACATGTCTCCACACACATGAACATCATGGAGCTCAGCAGGTGACAGCACCAGGTGACACCACCAGGTGACACCACCTCCAGGTGACACCACCTCCAGGTGACAGCACCAGGTGACACCACCTCCAGGTGACAGCACCAGGTGACACCTCCAGGTGACACCTCCAGGTAGGATCTGGTGCATCTGGGCATTGCTTTTTATTTATTTATTTATTGCAAAAAGCAGAAAGACTTTACGTGAACAACCTCTTTTTTTCCTCCAGAATGAAAACATACAGGTTATCTCATACACCTGTCGACTGGTCACATGTATCAGATACAACAAAAGAGTTGAGACGTGTGTCAGACATCAATCAAACAGAGTGTGGTCACCTGCTGATCCTCCCTCACAGAAACTCACCTGACAGCAGCGCTGTGTTTAACACCGCCATGATAGTATAATGGACTCAGGAACACTTCAGAAAACTGTTGGCAGTAAACAGTTCAGACTGACAGACCAGCCTCTGTGCTGGTCTGGAGGTGTGTTAGTGGCTCACCTGCACACCTGTGAAGGCTCCGTTAATGCTGACAGCTCCAAACAGGCTCCGGAGCCACATGCTCTCTACAGTGTTACAACAGCTTCATAGTCTAAGAGTCCAGGTACTGGACCGGCTGCCTGGTCCAGACCTGTCCCCCATTGAGACTGTGCAGCATTATGAAGAAAGAGAAAGAATTTCAGTGTAAGAGTCAGTCCAGTTAAAGTCCTCTGGTCCAAACACTGACCACAGTAAACAGATCCTGAACCAACTTTATTTAAACGTGGTGGACAGTTGAGATTAGATTTCTTGTCTTCGTGCTGCGTTCGGCTAAATTCAGGTTGAAAAAGGTTTTTAATCATTGAACTGTTTTTATTGATGTTTTGCACACAGTCCCAAATCATGTGATCAGAATTATAATCCCTCATCTCTCCATCTCTTCGTCAAATCACATGATGTCAAACTGTCTTTATGAACGTCTTACATCACAGCGTTACGACCAATCAGAGATGCCGGAGGCTCACGTCCTCCAGTCAAACCTGAATCACACCTGAGTGATGTCACAAGAACGTTTTCCTGTTCTTGATTGGCTGTTTGCTTCTCTGATGTCAGAGAGTAAAATGGTGTCACTGATGTTTCTGACTTCCTGTAATGTTTTTAATTCGTTGACACACTCTTGTCATGAGACTCCCCCTCACACACACACACACACACACACACACACACACCCCTGTCCAATCATGTGTGAACATGTTCACCTCATATTGACATCACCTGACCCTTCCTCTCCAAAGGTAATTAACTTCCTGATTGATCCCTCACCTGTCTTTTTTTCCCTTTTTAATTTGTTGCCATGGAAACGCCTCGGACCCTCCACCTGTCCTGCCCTCCCACCTTTACCTGTCCTGTCCCTCCGCTGCCTTCTCTGCTGTCTTTAAAGAGAGTTACGCCCCACTGCCTCTTTATTCTCTTCGGTATGTTGTCACTAGCTTCTTATTTTGAATTATCACCTGGTTGTTCTGATTTTTGTTTTTCCTCTTTTTCATGATGAAAATGAAGAAAATGAGTGTCTGCTGGTTTTGTCAGATTTTGCGTGCTGATTTGAGTTCGTTCACAATATTTGCAGCTTTTGCTCTGAGCTTTTAGTCGCACCTGAGCTCAAAAAGTCGTCTGAGCGCAGGTGAGCAGTCCTGTAACGCACTGAGCAGCATCCACCGCTGAAGCCCCCCAGATGGAAAAACACCCAAACTCTGACAAACTGAAAGAATACACACATGGAAAATAATAAATGAATGTGTGGACGCAGACTCGGCCCCTCCTGTTGGCTCATAGATGTCAGACTGTTTCCTTCCTGTTTATTAGAAACGCAACGTCAGCGTTTTTCATGTCTGAAGGAGCCTCAGCAAAAAAAAACTAAAATCAGCTGCAGCACCTGCCCGAACACCTGTAAAGGTTCAGTTCACCCAAATTCATAAAGAACTGCCCTCACACCCCCCCTGCACTGTTTGTCCAGTAGTTTGGGTTTTTAGTTTCTGTTTGGTTTGTGCTGCTCGCGTTTGAAATGTTCAACAGCAGCGTCTCTTTGTCGGTACCAGGTTGATCCGGTTCTCTCGAACCTGAATCTGTTGTCGCTCCTCGCTTTGCGTTTGCGGCGGCGGCCGAGACTGGAGGCGTCGTGTTTTCTGGTTGTCCATCTCATTGTCATGAACATGATATCTCAGGGCCCCCAGGAGGAGCTGATGAGAATTTAAAGGTCAAAGGTCACAGTGACCTCACAGATCATTTCTATAACTCAAGAATTTATTCATTAATTATGACAAAAGCTCACACAAACGTCTCGGGTGATGAAGTCATGACATTTTCTATGCAACAGGTCAAAGGTCAGCGTCACAGTGACATCATCACGTCCTGCAGAAACTCTCGTCTGTCCGTCATTCAGCAGCAGATTGTGACCATGTGTCACATGTGCTCAGATAATCTCGGCGTCCACCTTGAACCTGAGCTGATTGTTTGGATCTTCTGAGCTGCAGGTTCATCATGTGTGAAGCCTCCACGTTTCAGTCTGCAGCTTCTCTGCAGCGGCGGCCACATCTGAAGCATCGTGGTCACCGCGAGCCGATCCGTCGTGCTGATGTTGATCTTCAGGTCTGGACTCCTCTGGACAAACAGTCTCTGAGTGAAGACAGCGTGTTTCTGTCTTAGAGAGAAGTTCAGTTTGACCAACAAACACTGAACACCTTTAATTAAACTCATCAGTTGTCACTGCAGAGATCATGAGTCTGGACCGACGTGATGGAAACCTCAGACAGCAGCCGCTCGGCAGATTACGATCAGATGTTATCGTGATCGCAGTGAATCCGGAGCTCCAGACTTTGGATCAAGTCTTTGGTGTAAAAGTCAGTCGACTCAGCTGTGGTTCAGTGCGTCAGAGACACGTTTCAGCTTGATAACATCACTAACATAACAAAGTCTGTCTCGACTCCTCAGAGAGCACAAAGATCTGAACCGACTGTTACTATAGTAACTAGTTACTAAATGGATTCGATAAGGAAATGATCTGGATTTGATAAAATGCAGTTGAATCCAGTGAACACTCAGGTGTGGTCGGATGAACTCTGTGTGTCCTGTTCAGTGGATCCTCCACTCACAGATGCTGCTGTTGAACCTTTTCAGTGCTGTGAGCAGCACAGACTGAACCCCATCAGCTCCGGAGTATCTGGGTGGAGGAGAATCTGCAGTCTCAGCGAATTCTCTCCCATCCAAGCTGCATTTATTGTGTTTCATGTTATCTCAGTGAACTTGAGTTTTTGAGTTTGCATGCGGGGTTTCCTTCAGTTTGCATGTCATCAGTGCTCAATCAGCTGCTCTTGTTTTTTTTTAAGTCAACACTCCCATAATTCATAGCTCCTACATGGTGTTAATCTGCCATTTTAATTTCCTCTGACCCTTACCCTTAATTTCCTCACTGCATTTCCTGTATAACACCCAGAAATTCCTGCCTCCTAAATTAAATTCACCAATTTGTTAGTGTTTCTGACGGCGGCGTCTCGGCGCTGCGCCCCCCTTCACCTCCAGGTGTTTCATATTTTTAATTAGACTAAGGGTCAGTGGCTTGGCAGGCTGCAGTCAGACCAGTTTCAGACACTTCCTGTAGGTCTTAAAGGTGCAGCTGTAGGTGTGTTTGTATGACTCCTGCGTGACGAGGACTGACACTCTTCTTCATTTCTGGCTGTGTATGAAGGTGTCTACGGTGACGTGATGAGGGTGAAGATTCTGTTCAACAAGAAGGAGAACGCTCTGGTTCAGATGTCTGACAGCACACAGGCTCAGCTAGGTAACCTCCCGCACACGCTCAGCAGGCTCCTCGCCACGCCAACATACACGCCCCCAGTACAGTATGTGTGAGTGTTTCTCACTGAAGGGGTATTCAGGAAGGGCGTAGTGAGTTGAATGTCGGAGCGCTGACGTCGCCTCCCTAAAATATTATCCAGTATTTATACAGATGATATTTGGGGGTGACTGGATTGAAAAAAACACCACATCAAAGTCAATCAATAAACTAGAATAAAGTTACTGCAGGAGGAGAAGGAAGTAATCATGCAGTCAGAAACGTGAGCAGCGCTCTTCACCTGTTTGGTTTGCAGCCATGAGCCACCTGAGCGGCCAGCAGCTGCACGGGAGGTCTCTGCGCATCACGCTGTCCAAACACACCAGCGTCCAGCTGCCCCGAGAGGGCCACGAGGACCAGGGTCTGACCAAAGACTACAGCAACTCCCCCCTGCACCGCTTCAAGAAGCCCGGCTCCAAAAACTACTCCAACATCTTCCCCCCGTCTGCCACCTTACACCTGTCCAACATCCCGTAAGTCCTGGAACTGCAGGAGCATCAACACCTGCCTGTAGTCCGAACTGAGGGACACGTTTTACACCTGATGCCAGACTAGAACAAGCTGCCACAGTCCTGAAGTCACATGTAAAGTTCTTTGTCTGTCACGTGACCTTTGTTACTAATCATACTTTTGTGTCTGTAGCCCGTCTGTGGTCGAGGACGACCTCAAAATGTTGTTTTCCAGCTCAGGAGCCCTGGTCAAGGCCTTCAAGTTCTTCCAGTGAGTCGTCCATTTACTGTCTCTGATCATTGATTACTCTGTGTGTGTGTGTGTGTGTGTGTGTGTGTGTGTGTGTGTGTGTGTGTGTGCGCGCCTATTCAGCAAGTCCTAAAACCTTTATCCTGTCCTCAAGCCCCTGTCCTTGCTCTGTCCTGTAGCTCCTGAAGCCTCCTCTGGCCCTAAAGCTCCTATCCTGGCCCTGAAGCCATAGTCCTTGCCCTGACTTTCCCTCCCTGCTCTGAAGCGATTGTCCGGGCTCTAAAGTCTTTGTTCTTGGCCAAAACTCCTGATCCTGGTCACTCCTTGCCCAGAAGACCTTATAGTCCAAAGCATTTATCAGTGTCCCTAAATCTTCATCCTTACGATTTTGCCCCTCGTTCTATCCTTAATCTTCGCAGTCTTTGGATTTGTCCCGAAGCTCCTGTGCCTGCCACAAAGTCCCTGTCCCTGTCCCTGTCCCTGAAATCCCTGTCTTGAACCATTTGTTCATGCCTTGCCTGTATGTAAACATGTCTTTGTGGACCCCCCCGCTGAGTCTGACAACCTCCTGTCGGTTTCTTCTTCAGGAAGGACCACAAGATGGCGCTGATCCAGATGGGCTCGGTCGAGGAGGCCATCGAGTCCCTAATCGAGTTCCACAACCACGACCTGGGAGAGAACCACCACCTGCGGGTCTCCTTCTCCAAGTCCTCCATCTGAGCCCGGACATCGCCGTCCGAATCCTCCACACTCCTCCGAGAGCGGCCTCGGCGGCGTCCACTACACTCCGATCATTCCAACGCACGTCTGCAGAAACCGCCGTCTGGTCTGGTGTGATGTTAAATTATTTTTTTAAACTCACTTTTCGGTTCTTTGCCTTCAAAGAGGATTAGGTCCGAGATAACTGCTGTTAATCTCGGAGGTCGGAGAATGAAGTCAGTATTCTGAGAGTCAGGCTTTTTGGAATAATTATCAGATTATAGTCAGATTTGGGCTGCGATCATGTCCGTGTCTTCGTGTCCTTCTTGTTTTGAAGTCGATACCTTTCAGCCACTCTTGCCTTTTGACTTTAATCCCAGAATCAAGGAATTCAAGTCAGCCTTCTCACTACGTCTGACTTTATTAACTCAGAATGTTTTCTTTAATCTCAGATTGGCCGCTGTCCGTCGGTCGCTGCGGTCCTAATCCTCTTCTCTGAAGCTTCCCCTTCAAAGTCAAACTTATCTTTAAAATATCGTCTCTGACAACGTTTGGAAGTCACAGATTTACCCTCAAACTGTCAGATCTTAGCCCGGGCCTCGTTAAGAAAGGCCTCGTTAAGAAAGGCCTCGTTAAGAAAGGCTCGGCGTGGCCTTCAGATGATCCCTGTGCCTTATTCCTGGAGTCAGGATGACCTCGACTTTGTTAAAATCTCCCATCATGCCTCTGTAAATTGGCAAAGAACAGGTTTACAGTGATAAAGGTTTACTGTCGATGAGATGTATTCAGATATATCCGTGTTTTCTGTGTATTTTATTGGTGTTTCCAGTCCTTGGTTAGTGTTTTGTACTGCTGGTTACTGTAGCATCAAACATGTGAACTGATGTTTTAGCGGGTTTGCTGGGTCTTTAGTTCTAGATGAAATCCTCTTTTTTTCTATTCCTTTTTGATTTCTTTATTTCCATGTATGCAATCACGTTTTATTCAAATCAAATATTGTAGCAATATTTTAATCATTCCTGAACTTTGGTTTGTTGAGTTTTGTTGTCTCGGCAGGCTCGGCGGCGGTTCCCGCCCCCGGCCGCCTTTTACACTTCTGTTTGTGAATCACGACGTTAGCTCGTCTCGTCTGTTGTCTCTTGAACGGTTTTATTTATACATTTGTGATCCACTACAGCTGAAACCAAAAACGGCCTTCTAGATGCAAACAAATCGCCCGCCTCAGGTTTCTGGTTCCAAGGACGAAAAAAAGACAAATAGGGTGAACTGGTTCAGGCTTTGTCGGTGTTTTCCTGTGGGGGTGTTTTTATTTGTCGACCGCTTCACTGGATTCAGCCCACCGCTGTGACTTCAGTCTCTGTTGCAAAACCAGATGTAACGTGGAGTGCCTTCGACGCAGCGCTGAG